>NC_083337.1:29099504-29399504 GCF_019175385.1 Lycium barbarum
TGAAATAAGGACAAATGGTTTGATTCGACATTTCCTAAGAATCAACTTAGTGAAATCCCCTATTTCATATATCGAAAAAAGGAATGATCCGTCGGGGTCAGGATTGCTCTCTGATAATGGATCAGATTGTACCAATATCAACCCCTTTCTTCCATTTATTCCTATTCCAAGGCAAAAATTCAACAATCTCTTAACCAACCTCAAGGAACCAAGTAGCACCTCCGGAACAATGGAGTGCTCTCAAGTCAGTTACTGGCTCCTACGAGTCTGGATCAAGATCACCTCTCTGTCTATCTGTGGGCATGAACACAACGTCCAAAGAAAACGAACGTCAGTACGAACATTGTACTGAGTATGAGAGGCATAAATAATGAAGATACATCAATGAGATAAAGAAGGCATCAGTAAGGAGCAACTGTATATGACTGTCACTTATAAAAGAAATAACACATGATGTCTTACTCATAATCATCATCATATCATATATGCATAAATGTATCAGCTTCCCGTCCATACCGGATCGGTGTAACAATCATTAGCCTGCGTCCAGGCCTCCCGCGTCCGGGGTATCATCTCATGCCGCCCACTAGTGGTGTCTGCCCATGTCACCTGGACATGGTGTATACATATAGCTGCCCGCCTTGGCGGTGTCTTCCCGGCCATATAGGCGCGGTGTAATATCATCAACATGTACTCATCATAATGCATGCATAGAGACTCAAGATAGCTATACTTTATCGAGGCGACATAAAGTTGTGAACCCCCGATTCCATTATGGAACATTTATAAACATTCTGTCTCACCTTGAAGGAAATAGTAAATATGGTGACTGTATACAACAAACGACATCATTAACTTTATAGAAACATCATATCATAAACTCTAGAATCTTTAGACTCAAGCTCATCATCATCATTATTAGGCTCATAACGTATCTCTTATCTCATATAGCTATTCATGAACATAAACTTATAGCTTTCCGGAATGTAGGAGAATCATGAAGAGGAAAGAAAAGTCATGCTATAGGATTCATGCCATAGAAATAAAGGAGTAGCCTCACATACCTTTTACGCTTAACTAATCTATCGCTTCATCGTTCTCCTTCGATGCTCGCGTTTCTACCTTCAAGAGGATTCACATTAACATTAGTTAATCGGCTATAAGACCGTTTTACTATTTCTAGGGAAAATTGGGCAGCATTTCCTTTGTTTTTACTACCTTTCCCACATTCTATGTCAACTCCCAAACGTTCATAACAATATTCACAATATCGCAAACAATAATCATCAATCATCTACATTTCCCACAATTCACCATATTCCTTCAATTTCTCCACAATTATGGTTATATCTCACTATCGTGTTTCTCATATATAATACTTATTCCGCGGTCTAAATGTCATTAATAAGATATTTACAATCACAACATATCGATGATCATGACTCAATCCAAACCTCTACCCAACAATGTCACTATTCCCATATTTATGACCCATTTTCTATATCTTTCTACAATCCATGGGTTTTTTTTACTTTCAACACCTTAAACAATCAAGAATGATCATAAAAATCACCTTAGATGATGGATGAACAACACATGAGTGGAACTTCTCTTCTTGCACCAAAACTCTAACTCACTTCCCTTGAGTTTTCTTAGTGTAGATGAACTTTTACTAGGTCTCATACACTTGATTTCATGGATTGGGTGTAGTTGATCATGATTATCCCTTTGTTTCTTGTGGATGAATAATGGAGAAAGTTCTAGAGGCTTTTTGGTGTGTGGAGAAGTGCACATAAAATGAATTAAAATGAGAGAAGGGTCCTTATATAAAATCTTGAAATCAGTCCCGACCAAGATATATGGTACGATCGACGAAGCGGCGATCGGATCGATGGGCCGTCGATTTGATCGTCGAAGTCGTTAAATTTCTAGTGAGCAACCTTTCGTTTCCTTTCATTCTACAGTGAGAAGGACGGTCTGTCGAACTGATCGACGGAGCGTCGATCTGATCTGTCGAATGGTCTTCACGCTAACTCAATTCTGTGGCACAATCGATGAATGATTGGCCCGTCCGACGGTACAAAGAACGACCATCGAACCCCCTTTTTGCAGAACTGCAGTGAAGTTTCATTTTACGAACTTTTCTCCCTTTCCTCTAACTTATTTGGAATCTTAATTAGAATCATTAAGCATCCCTTCTTACTTGTAGGGACATCATGTACACCTTAACTTACGTTAGTCCATTCACCGCTCAGCAACCCAAAGTTCTGAGGTGTAACAATTTTCTTGATGTTCTTGTTGGTGGCTTCTACAGCCCCATTCATTTGTGGTCGGTATGCGGTTGAATTCTAGTGAGTTATCCGGAACTGCACATACATATCTTTCATCAAGTGGATATTTAGGTTAGCCCCATTATCTGTTATGATTGATTCTGGGATGCCAAATCGACATATGATGTTGTTGTGCACAAAGTCTGTGACCACTTTCTTTGTCACCGATGAATAAGATATTGCTTCCACCCACTTAGTGAAGTAGTCTATGGAGACCAAAATGAAACGGTGTTTGTTTGACGCAGCTAGCTCAATTGGTCCTATGACATCCACGCCCCAAGCGGCGAATGGCCAAGGTGATGTCATAGCATTCAGTTCTATCAGAGGGACCTTTATCAAGTCTCTATGAATCTAACACTTGTGGCATTTCTGGACGAATTTGCTACAGTCATTCTCTATGGTCATCCAGTAATACCAAGTTATTAGAATCTTCTTTGCTAGCACGAACCCATTCATGTGAGGACCACATGTTCCCGCATGCACTTCTTCAATCAAGCTTGTAGCTTCGACAAAGTCAACACATCTAAGAAATCCCAAATCTGGAGTTCTTTTGTACAGGACATTCTTGTTGAGGAAGAAACCATTCGCTAACTTCCTGATAGTCCTCTTTTGATTTAAGGTGATTCCTTAGGGATATTCTCCTTTCTCCAAGAACATTTTAATGTCAGTGTACCAAGGTTTTCCATTAGCCTCTGACTCTACGAAAGCATAGTGGGCTGGTTGATCTCTGATCTCAATTTTGACAGAATCAATGTATCTACTGTGGGGATGCTGAATCATGGATGCAATTGTTGCCAACGCATCAGTAAACTCATTATGGGTTCTTGGTATGTGTTTGAACTTGACTTCTTGGAACTGATCTGCCAATCTTTGTACAAGTCCAACATACGGTATGATCTTTTCATTTTTGGTGGCCCACTCTCTTCGAACCTGATGGATCAGCAAATTCGAGTCGCCGATTACCTGAAGTTCTTTCACATCCATGTCGATGGCTAAATGTAGACCCAAAATACATGCTTCGTATTCAACCATGTTGTTGGTGCAACTGAAACTTAACTTGGTTGCCACCGGATAATATTGGCCCGAGTTTGAAACCAAGACGGATTCGATTCCTGATACTTTAAAGTTGACCACTCCATCAAAGTATACTTTCCATCCTGACTCATCTTCACTTTCTTCACCTTCAATTGTCATTATTTCTTCTTCCGGGAAGTAAGTCCACAGAGGTACAGGGTTGTCATCTACTGGGCTTCCTGCCAGTAAATCTGCTAATGGTTGCCCTTTGACTGCTTTCTGTGCGACGTATTAAATGTCGAACTCACTTAATAGCATTTTCCACTTGGCCAACTTCCCTATGGGCATAGGCTGGCGAAAGATGTACCTTAGTGGATCCATTCTTGAGATCAAATGGGTCGTGTATGCAGCCATATAATGTCTCAACTTCTGAGATACCTAGGTTAGAGCGCGACACATCTTTTTCACCAAGGAATATCTGGATTCGTAAGGTGTGAACTTCTTACTGATGTAATAGATGGCTCTCTCTTTCTTGCCTGTTTTGTCATTTTGTGCCAACATGCATCCAAAAGCATTTTCTGATACTGACATGTATAGCAGCAAAGGACTTCCTGGCCTTGGCGGGACCAAAACAGGTGGATTTGATAGGTATCTCTTGATTGTGTCAAAGGCTTTCTGACAGTCCTCTATCCATTTAGTTGGAGCATCTTTCTTGAGGAGTTTGAGGATTGGCTCTATGATCAATGTGGACTGGGCGATGAAGCATCCGATGTAATTTAACCTTCCTGAGAAACTCATGAACTCTTTCTTCGTTCTTGGAGGTGGTAGTTTTTGGATTGCTTTGATCTTAGTGGGATCTAACTCAATACCACGACGATTGACTACGAACCCTAGTAATTTTCCAGCCGGCACTCCAAATGCGCATTTTGCAGGATTCAACTTCAAATATTACTTGCGGAGTCTGTCAAAGAATCTTATTAAATGTTCGAGGTGGTCCTCACCCACTCGAGATTTGATGACGACGTCATCCACATACACCTCAATCTCTTTAATCTTCATATCATGAAAGATGGCGGTCATCGCTCTCATGTAAGTAGCGCCAACATTCTTGAGTCCAAACGGCATTACTCGATAATGATACACTCCCCATGGTGTGATGAATGCCGTCTTTTGAGCATCTTCTTCATCCATCAATATCTGATGATAGCCCATGTAACAGTCCATAAAAGATTGCACCTCATGCTTGGCGCAGTTATCAATGAGTATGTGAATGTTCGGGAGTGGAAAATTATCCCTTGGGCTAGTGCGGTTAAGATCACAGTAGTCCTCACAAATCCTTATTTTCCCATCATTCTTTGGTACTGGGACTATGTTTGCCAACCATGTCGGGTACGGTGTCACCTCAACAACCCCCGATTGAATCTGTTTTTCTACTTCTTCTTTAATCTAGATGCTGACATCAGGCTTAGGCTGCCTAATTTTCTGTTTTACCAGGGCAAATCCTTCAAGGATCGGCAACCTATGGGCAATAATGTTCATACTCAAACCCGGCATATCGGCGTATGCCCAAGCGTAGACATCTTCATACTCTTTCAGTAGACTCCGATACCCTTCTTTCTCAGCTTCTATCAAGTGCACGCTTGTTCTAGTTTCCCGAACCAACTCTTCATCTCTTAGATTAACTGCCTCTGTTTCCTCTAGGTTTGGCGTTGGTTTGTTCTCGTATTCTTCTTCGACATCTATCAACCCTTCCGATTAAGTTATCCTTTCTTTTTGATCGTCATTTTGTTTGTCATCATTTTTACTTGTTTCGTAACATGTCATGACATTAATTGTGGCCTCTGTATTATTACTGTGAAACAAAATAACACGGTTATTAATCATGTAAAAGCAATTTTAACTGCATATTTATATATAATCTCATATATATATAGGTATAGTAAAACAATTTCGTCTTTATTATAAACTTTGGGGTGTTTTCATTGAGATTTAAAAGAGTGATACAAACTGTGGTCCTGACTCGGAATGGAACATTGAGCCATTTCCGTTATTAAACAACACATAAATAAGAAAACATGAAAAGGCGATAAGCCGGGCCTCAAAGCCAACTTTCACCCTTTTTTCTGAAAAATGAGCATTCTTTCTACCGAATAGTGAATAATGGGGTAGAAGTCCATCCGCTTATTTTTTATCCTGGTTTAGCATGATGAATCTCTAATGCTTCAAAGCATTCTTCAATGATGGCGGCGCATTCTTCTTCCCAAAACAACGTCCCTAAACCCTCTTTTGGATCTTCGCTGTTGCGACTCAACGGGCCTGCTGTGAAGGACTGGTATAGATGAGAGAACGACTTTCTCATTTCAACAGGGCCTCTCGGCCTATATTCTGCTTCTTCTTCTTCTTCTTCTTCTGCTGCCTCACATGGCTCGTATCCAACCCTAACCCGATACTTTCTGTGTTTGATACTCATTGGTTCTCTGATTCCCTGTAAGTTCTTCCCAGACCTTTCCCGGGTTCAAACCCACTCCTTATCATAGTTGTAGCAACCATTTTATAGACCAGTGGCATGGGGATATATTCATCATCTCCCTTACGATCTATCATGGCTAGCTCAACAGTGTGAAAATCAGCACAAACTGGTGATTTCTCTATGACAGGTACAAAGTTATCCGGATAGTTGTGGACACTTCATTTGCCGTGAATCATGACTTCTTGATCATCTCATATGAATTTGAGAGACTGGTATAATGAAGATGCTACAACTTCGGCGGCGTGCAACCATGGTCAGCCCAATAACAGGTTATAGCTTGTTTTGATGTTCATGATTACGAACTCCACTACGAACTCTGCGGGGCCCATTTGTATGTGTAGATCTATTTCTCCAATTAGGTTGCTGGTCGCGCCATCATAAGCTTTTACATTGGTTCGACTCTGACGGATCTTGCCAATATTATACCCGAGTTGTTTCAGAGTCGTCACAGGGCATACATTCAACCCAGCTCCTCTATCAATCAGTACTTCAGGGATAATCTGGTCACGACATTTGACTATTATGTGCAGGGATTTATTGTGGGACTTCCCTTCCTTTGGTAATTCATCATCAGAAAATGATTGCCTATGTGCTCGTACAACATACCCCACAATTTCGGCCAATGTTTCACTTGTAGTGCCGGCGAGTACTTAGACTTCATCCAAGGTAGATTTCATCCAAGGCTTTCATTAAAGCTAAGCGATGTTGAGATGAACTATGTAGCAAAGACATTACTGATATCCTGGTAGGAGTCTTATGCAGGTGCTCAACAATCGAATAATCCTTGACTGGCATTTGCCTCTAGAAGTTTTTAGCTTCGCCTTCAGCGATTGGTCTTTTTTGAGGTTTTTCGTGATGTGGCGCTTCAGGCACACGTTCTGCTGGGGCATAACACCTTCTTGACCTGGTCATACCCTGAACCACGATAGTTATCTCTTTTTCTTTATTGATCATCATCTGGTGCGACGTTTTGACCACAAAGGGTGCATTCTCAACTGGTCCTGATGTTTTGAGTATGAATGGCTCGTTATGAATTCGAGCGATTGTTGAGGGATATCTGAGCATGAAAGGCTCCCTTTTGGCTACAACAGATTTCTTTGTCAGAGGGCTTAACACTTATTTTCTCTCTTGTAAAGACAACGAGGCGACGATGCTTTCTAACCCTTTAATATATGGACGAATTATCTCCGGGCTCTCTTCCCATTCATAACCTCTTTCTATCATGTGAATTTGATTTCCTCCATGCTTTGGGAGCGGATTTGTGTCCATATTAAGAGGTGTTGGTTCCAGGATAAGCTCATGATTTTCAATCATATCCTGTAGTTTGTGCCTTAGGTTTATGCAAAATTCGGTGGCATGGCCAACTTGGTTAGAATGGTAGGTGCAAGTGAAATCCAGCCTGTACCATCGATCTGTGGGATTAGCAGGTTTTGGTGGAACAGTGCTCATTCGCCCGATGTCTCTTAGCTTGGCAAATAAACTAGTCCTTGATTCTTGCAAAGGAGTGAATGCTCTCATAGGTTTCTTTTGGGGTGCCTCATAGTTTGCTGGTGGGGCTGATTTTGGATAGGATGGTTTTGTGGAGCTTGGTTATTGGGTGCTGGCATTCGATAATTTGGTCATGGAGTGCGGTTGCCTGGTGCTGGTATTTGATAATTTAGTTGTGGAGCTTGGTAGCCGGGTTGTGCGTAGCACACAGACATTGGGCTATATTGGGGTGAAGTGGTTATATAGTAGGTTTGTGGAGGTGATTGGTAGTTAGCTGAATTTTTGTGGGTCATCTCTTTTTATCGGCATTTCGGGCTAGTAGTTCTAGAAACATAAGCTATATCTTCTCTTTTCTTTTTTCCACCTACGGTGCCAGACGCACCTACTCTGTTTAGTTCGCTAACAATCCTGCCGGTCTTGAGGCCATCTTTGATATCTTCCCCAACGGCGACTAAATCCGCAAAGGAACTCCCTCTTATAGTTATCATTATGTCAAAGCAATCAGCTTCTTGGTACCATATGAATGCGGCCACTAGCTCAGCTTCAGTCATAGGTGGTTGCACACGCGCCACTTCGTCTCTCCAGCGATTGGCATATTCTCAATAGGTTTCAGTCGATTTCTGACGAATTTTCTCCAATGAGAAGCGATCAGGCACATTTTCCACATTGAAGCAGAATCTATCCATGAATAAACTATCCATTTCTTCCCATGTTTTCCATCAGCTAATGTCTTGAGAGATAAACCATTCCATAGCCGTTCCTGACAGACTTCGACTAAATAACCTCATAAGCAAAGCTTCATTTCCCCCATTTCCAACCAGCTGGTCGCAGTAGGCCCTCAAGTGGATTCTGGGATTGCCCGAACCATTGAAGGGATCAAACTTGGGAATTTTGAAGCCTTCTGGTAGGCCCAGGTTCGGATGTATGCACAAATTAGAATATCTTAACCCCTCTTTCTTTTTAGGGCCATGTTCCAGTTCATCAATTTTCTTCTCCATCTCCTTCTCAATTTGTCTATTCTTTCTTCAAAGAACATTTCCATGTTCTCCAATTCTGGCGAAGAGTCAATATGGGTGACATGGTCTTGAAAAGTGACATTTGGTTGCACGGGGTGAATCACAGGAATTATTGTTGCCCGAGGGGCTTGATGAGCATTTGCGTTAGTAGCATGAGCAGGTGTTTGAAAAGCTGGGGTTTGGTAGGAGGAATTCCCCACATGGGTGTTATTTCGGCGTAGTGGAGTTTGAAAAGTAGCCCCAGTCTGGGTTTGCGGGAAATGGTCAGGAATTGGTAAATCCATATTTGGGAAAGTAGGTGGAGGTCTCCTAGCCTCAGCATTAGTAGCATTTTCCTTTTCGACCCTTAGGCGGTCTGCTTCTTCTCTAGCTTCAGCCAATTGTCTCATCAGCAGGCTAACAGCCTCTTCCAAAGGCATTCCTGCTATGCCAGCTGTTGGGGTACCTTCGACTAAAGCAGTTCCATTCGGTGGTGGAGTTTCAGACATGTTTTCTTATTGAGGGTTTAAGGACGCTGCAGCAGCTTTTGATTGAGTAACTGGTGCCAGCGAATTGACCCCTATCTATAAGAGAAAATAACTCAAAAGCTCTCAAGTTAGTGTTAGATTTAAGCACGGAACACAAAATATCACATTATTTGCAGTTTATAGCACACAGAGTCATACATTTTGTTTCAACTCTTGACTAATTCACATTCCAAGGGTATTTTGGTCTTTTATATTCTTAGGGATAATGCTTTTTCGGTAAGTGGTTCATATGGTTGATTTGCTTCTATGCATCCTGTACTAAGGGGGATTTAGATTTTTATTATAAAAGGACCGAGTCTTAAATAGACTGCTTACATATCTCACCAAAGGGAAATCAGGTCCATCCGTAGTTCAGGCATACACAGAAAAGGTTTTTTTCTATGCTACGCAAAACTTAGTTTCTCTATCCTGACCAGGCCTTATGTAGGCTTGCTACGTATCCCCAACGGGACATTAGGTCGGCGTGGTTCCGTTTACATAAAAAGGGAAGGGGATACTCTATCTTATTGAAAAAAGTAAAGAGATACTTATGTTTTTCTACCCAACCATACTAAAAAGGTCTTCATTGTCTTCCTCATCTTCATCTTCTATCCTTGTCTTCCCGTGACAATCCAAACATGACCTTCATTCACGAGGCATTCCAGTTCTAGCTAAACCCTTTCGTTTGGAGATCCTGGGCGACCTTAATAGTTTTGTGGCACTGCTCTTATCTTCTTCATGCTACATAGTAGGAAGTGAATCCTGGCGTATGACTTTTCGAATCTGGAAAAGTCACTCCTGCAGAACCTGACCTTTGATATCCTTTTGGGATGGTTTCTTCCTTGGTGATGAGTCAGGAGAGAGCGGGCACCCCACAGTTGGCTAATTCTCCCTTGGTCAATCCATTGGATAAGCTTCCTTTCCAATGCTCCGTACTCATTGGCTGTATGACCTAATTGACCTCGGTGGTAGAGACATTTTCTATAAACCATAGATGGAGCGCATGGTGGCAACAGATTTGGGTTTGGCTTCCCAAAGTTTCCAAGAGTTCTTGTTTTGACAACTCTACTGGTGTACCCCAATTGCGTGATCTAGTGCCTTTAAAAACAATTGTGCATGAAACAGGCGGCTTCTCGAGCTGAGATTCACGCGGGTCTCCATAGACTTTTAGATTGGGGATAAGTAGTTTATCGTCTCCATATGGTCTGGGGTCAAGCCCTTCTTGTTGATTGAGCGGGACGTAACTCCCGAGTGGAGCTTCAGGTGCCTTTCCCTGTTTTACCCGATTGGCAGGGTGTGCTTTGTTTTTTTCTCAATATAAGCCAGGAGAGTTTCTGCTTCTTTCTTTTTTTCATTAGCTGCCTTAGTGGTCTGTACGACTTCTTTCATTCTAGCTGTGGCTAGGGCCATTCTATCGTCCTGTTGTCAATTTTTCTCACTTGTTGGTTCCGCGCTCTCGTTGTCACTGACTAGGTTGACGTAAGTTGAAGTTGCACTCATGCTGTCTGGAGTCTCCATTCCCTATTAGCAAATCAACCTTTTTAAAAGTGGAGCTAAATTTGTTTTAGGGGTTACTTTCTTGGTTTTTCTTTTAGGTAGTGACTGGAATATGGACCAATCAAGAGCTTTCAACAATATGTATGATTTTCACACAAAGCAGTTATATCAAATAAGCATTTAGACGATATATAATTCGCTTTCCTATACCTCGTTGCTCCGAGGCTACTAGCGTATGAAGCAGAATTGTGCCATATGTAAAACCAATGTACTGTTCCAAAATTAAAGTCTCAGTGATTTTCATTAATAGTATCTTCCCAAGTGGGATTACAAGGCCTTTCAAAGTAAATGCAATAATCAGAAAAAGTCCACTTTACGGACAGGAATCTACTCTCTATCATCTCGCGCCTTCTTGGCCCTTCGAAGGGCAGTCTGAATGGCTACATGGGCTGGCATCAATGCTGTCCCAACCCATCAACCCCTCTGATCGTCAGTCAATGCCGTCCCCGTATCTATGGCTTCCTTAACAAAAGTGTCAAGCCATTCCAAGCTCTTCAATGAAGCATCTGCCTCGTCTGTCAAACTCTTAATTATCTCTTGATCATATTCTATCTTTACTTGATGATCCATTTCTTTTCCTTCTATTCATCGTTTCATTCTTCTAACTTGAACTACATTCGCGGCCTCTCTATCCTCGGGAAATTTGT
The DNA here is from genome assembly GCF_019175385.1 of Lycium barbarum. Classification (NCBI taxonomy): domain Eukaryota; kingdom Viridiplantae; phylum Streptophyta; class Magnoliopsida; order Solanales; family Solanaceae; genus Lycium; species Lycium barbarum. The sequence goes on from NC_083337.1 coordinate 29,110,593, forward strand.
ACAGATATGGTCCTAGAGAGGCAGTGCCAGGTATCTCAGCCTTAAGCCACTCGTAGTAGTTTTCATCACGACTTGGAGTTTTTTGGATCCTTATCCAACTTGTCCTCCCTTATCACATTCTTCCAATCTTTTTGAGCATCTTTTATGCCTTCGATTCGACCTTATTCATAGTCTCGTACAAACTCAACCATATTACCCACATTTGGAATAACCTGTCTCATGCCAAACTGTCTAAGTACTTTCAATGGTGCGTAGGGTCGGATTCCCCTAATGCTCATAAGCGGTAGATATGGACGCCTACCGCTCTTAACACAAACAGTCTTGGAATGAAAATCAGGTACCCTCCACCTGATATGTTATTCTCTTAGTCTGGAAAAGATGTGAGCCCATCCTCTTTTATCTTGAACCCCACAAGGTATAGCAGCGACTCCCAAGTCATCCTCTGTTAGGGTCGGATCTCGATAGGTAGATAAATCGCTCTTATCCAAATGCTTAAGTATCCACCATTGAAATAAGAGGTTGCAACCTTGGAAGTAGTAATAACTGTTGCGGCATTCCCCCAAAGCTCATTATATATGAGATATGATAATAGGGATGATGTCGAAATATTTGATAAGCCCATTCATGGTAACTCCCCTAAGGACAGCATGGGCAACAAAGACAACTCGGGTATCAATAGGTAGGGAGGCATTTAGTAGGAATACCATTGTTCCCAATAAACAGGTAATAAAGGCTAGCGTTTGGTTAGCTTCCCAGGACTGGGGTGAGGAAAACTCAAGGATGTGGTTCTCGTACCCCTGTTTGGATGAATACCTCCCATATAACTCTCTAAAGGCTATAGTGGGTCCCTGCGCCCAATCAGCTTTGTTGACAGCAAACATGTCTTTGATTTCTTTTGGGGTAGGTTTGTGAGGGATAAGGATATTTTGAGCTAATTTATTTTTAGATCTATTAGCAGTTCCTACGCTTTCCAAGACATCTCTAATCTCTTCTAAAGTGGGAGTCATCTCTATCTCTCCAAATCTGAACACCATTCTATCGTTATCTCAATAAGCAGTAATGATCACTAGCAGACCCGGATCCCCAGTCATATCCATCAACGAAGGCAGATGCCCTATACATCTCTTTATTTCTTTCTTCTAGTTATTAGCCAATCCTTCCCACCACATCGCTAAACCTGGTGGTGGGCCAAAAACTGTTACACCTCAGAAAATTTTCCATTGGTACGCAAGTGAATGAACTAATGATGTGTGCGAGGAGTACGAGTGTATAATGTTTCATGGGAAATGTATGTAAAGGGATGTGGATGATTGGAATGAAAAGTCGAGAAATGAAAAGAATTGAAAGTTGGCAAAACTGCCCAGTGGTCGTATATTGCAAAATACGGACCGTAAAGTGCAATACGGTCCATAAACTGGCAGTCGTAAACTGCCATGCAAAAGCTTCAGCTTTCTGCCAGTGGTCGTAAAGTGCAAATACGGACCGTAAACTGGTATACGGTCCATAAACTGCCAGGTCGTAAACTGGCATGCCAAACTTCAACTTTCTGCCAGCCGAGGAAATGGCTAAAAACGACCTGGTGGACGGGACCGTAAAGTGATTTACGACCCGTAAACCATGGTCGTAAATCACCATGCATGCAGGCCAAAGTTTCTGGTCCTACTTAAACTTAAAGACGACCACGAGGGACGGTCCGTAAACTGAAATACGGACCGTAAACCTCCATGGACGACCACTGTTCACCCAGCACAGATTTCACAAGTCATTAAATATGAGGATCAAGACTTGTTTTATTTCATTACAACATTACATTTATTATATGAGTTTTCAAGGATTATAAGCCATCAATAACATTAAGACAAGTGAATCAAGGATAAGGGAATCATCAAGGATCATCCAAGTCAAGAAATCCAAATGGAGAAAAACTAGGGTTTTGCTCAAAGAAGAGTATTATCAACCAAAGCTTGTTCCTACAACTTCTAAGGTAAGATTCATGATTTTTACAAGATGTTTAAGGTATTGGAGAATTAAAATACAAGGATTGTAGAACATGTGGTCAACTAGGTCATGAATGATGAATATTGACATTTTGGGAAATAGTTTGAATTGAGTTATGAATGTTGTTGTGTTGTGATATGAATGTGTTATAAATGGTGTTAAGATCATGAACTAAACACTTTAGACGAATGGACGAAGATGGGTGTTATGACCATGAATGTGGGTGAATTAGAGGCAAATTGAGGAATCTAGATAATGTGGATAATGTGAATGACTAATGGCCATTGTTATGATATTAATGAAGGTATAAACGCTAGCATTGGAAGGGAACGTGCAAGTGTAGAATAGTTCGACGGAAAGGTATGTAAGGCTAACCCTTCTTTCATAAGGCATGGTTCTTGGCCAAACTTCTAATTTCTCTATACGAGTATGTTGTATTCAATAATTGACACTCCGAGCTCATAAGCTCACGATCCTTAACATGTACTACGATTGTACTACGCCCTCATATGACGAGTAAGCCTAAGATATGGATGTAGCAATAATGATGATGATAGTGATGGTGATAATGATAATAATGATGCTAAAGGGGCCTACGGGCTATTATATTCACATGTGCCCATGAAGGGCTATAATGACACCCCGAGCTTATAATGCCGGGTAGAATATATGTATATATGATTATGTATAAAGTATGTATACGATTACGTAACGCGCGCACACCTCTACAGATGGTACGGATAACCCTGAAGCCTTGGTAGGGCCAGGTAGAAATAACATTGAGCTTTGGTTGGCTAACTACGTATGAAACACCGAACCTTATGGTCGGGCACGCTATGTATGTATATAAGTATATGGCTATGTATATAATATGAATATGAATGTGAAAGGACTATGTATACGAATACGAATGAGGACATGTATGCGAATATGAGCACAAGTATGGTACGAGTACCATTATGAAATACGCATGAGAAATGGAAAGTTCCTATGAAAGACAAGTAAGTGCCATGATGATGATATTATTGTCTTCCCTCCTGTGCCACTTCATATATTGTCTATGATGCTTCTATATTGATGTTAATCACGCTTTACATACTCAGTACATTCTTCATACTGACGTCCTTTTGTTTGTGGACGCTGCGTCATGCCCGCAGGTGCACAGGGAGACAGACTTGATCCATAGCTGTTTATTCAGAGGTTACATAGCGGAGCTCCATTTCCTTCGGAGCCATAGCTTTTGGGTACTCATTCTTTTGTGTATATAATTATGGGCATAGCGGGGTCCTGTCCCGCTAATGTGATATGTTATACTCTTAGAGGCTCGTAGATATGTGTGTGTGTGGGTAGATGTGTTGGCCTTGTCGGCCTATGTTTAGTATATCATTTTGTCGGCCACGTGGGCCCATGTACATTGATGTGGCATAGATGCCTATGATGATATAAATGGGTTGTTGTCCAAATGGGACTAGTTGACGAATGAATGGAAATGCATGTATAATGATGTGGCTCACCTAGATGTAAGCATAAGAGTAAGCTAAGAGGGTGCCCGGGGTGGGCTAGCACCGGGTGCTCGTCGCGGCCCCAAGTCGGGTCGTGACAAAAACCATATCAAACTGCACGTCTAGAGACATCCGCAAGACAGAACACTGTTAGTTCCCCGCCTCAGAAACAGTAATTTATTTCACACATGTCACAATAATGCTTCCAAATAGCAAATAGCCGGATGCAGTGTCTTCAGGTTTTTACACCATCTGAACACAGTAAGGTGTCTTTCCTGTTTGATTCAGGTAGGTCTGAGATACCCAAACCGGTCTATGGTCAGCATGCGCTATATCAGTAGGGATTTGGTTTCGCTCTATGCTAATGATTCTAGAGTGATTTTTCAAGCGAATGACACAGGTTACCCAAGCGGACAAGCTGGGGGTGGGCTCTCTAAGGCTGTGGGATGACCGCATGCCCACTCGACCTTAGAGACCTCCAAAGTATATGACAAAAGGTTTTTTAGTGAAGGATGACCGCAGCTTATTCCACATCGTCATCCTTAAATAAAATGTAAAATAAATGCCAGGAGTGGCGGAGTATGCATGCATGAATGATAGTTATATTTTGCGGAAATTTAATGTCACGACCCAACAGGAGGGCCATGATTGGCACCCGGAACTAACCCACCCGGGCACCTCTCATCGTACATTCACATTCACATCTAGGTGAGCCACATAGCCTGCTAACAATCTCTACACATCAATAATTCCATCTCCATTGTACTAAGGCACTTTTATATCAACATTACGAAACATGCCCATATACATATATACAAGTCGACGAGGCTGACAAAATGATATACAAAATGTGAGCCGACAAGGCTACAAGACATCTAACTGTACTCAACTGTCTACTAGCCTCTAAGAAGAGTATGAAACATCATCATATAGATGGGATAGGGCGCCGCCATGCCCATATGTATATACACAAAAGAATAGTACGAACAACTGCAGCTCCGGATCAAATAGAGCTCCTCTAAGAAATCTCTGAATAAGCAGCCTAAGGATCAAGTCTATCTCCCTGTCCACTAGCGGGCATGACGCATTGTCCACAAACAAAAGGACGTCAGTACGAATAATGTACTGAGCATGTAAAGAATAATCAATAACATAATGGAAGCATGAACGATAACATAAGAAAGAGGAGGCATGGGATGAGAGAGCCATTTATAACTCTAGCGACGTTCATCATATTCACTTACCCTTAATCTAATGGGAACCTTCCATTACATACACTTATACATATAGTAGTATCATACCCGATTGTAGAGGTTCGGTGTCTCACATACCCGACCATGACAAGGCTCGGTGTTAAACATGCCTGGCCCTACCAAGGCTTAGTGTTATTCATAACCAACTGTAATGGTGCGCGCGCGATAGATATCATACCCGGCGATATAAGCTCGGTGTTCTTCATAATCATACTTGGATATGTATATATATATATATATATATATATATATATATATATATATATATATATATATATATATATATATATATATATATATATATATATAAGTACATAAGTATCATCAACATCGTCATCATTTCCATTACATCCTTCTTTAGAGGATCAACTATCTTAGGATGAGACTAATGGTATCGTGAGAATATTAAGAATCATGGACTTTAGTGATTCTAGGAATGAAGTCATCTTGGACGACATTATGGAATCCATATGAAGCCATACACAGTAGAATCATGCCATAAAGAAAGAAGGGTTAGCCTTACATACCTCTTTGTCTTCTTAACTACTTAACGTTGACACTCTTAAATTCAAGGACACTAACCCTTCTTTCATAAGGCATGGTTCTTTGGTCAAACGTCTAAATCTTCTATAAGACTATGATTTCTTCAAATGACTTGATCTTCCGCGCTAGTAACCTTATGATGCTCGATACACTATGATTGTACTAGATCCCTCGTATGACGAGTAAGCCTAGAAAGATAGACGTGACGAATGACGATAATGGTGATAATGATAGTAATGATGATGAGAATAATATGATGCTAAAGGTGCCTACGGGATATTGTATGTACATGTGCCTATGAAGGGCTATAATAAGACCTCGAGCTTATGATGCCGGGTAGAATTTATGTATATGAATATGTATAGAGTATGTATATGAATATGAAACGCGAGCGCACTTCTGCAGAAGGTACGGATCACCCTGATGCCTTGGTAGTGCCAGGTATGTATGACCTTGAGCCTTGGTTGGCCAAGTATGTATGAAACACCGAACCCTCGTGGTCGGGCATGCTATATTTGTATATATATATATATATATATATATATGACATCTATATGAGTACGAATATGTTATGTATACGAGATGAAAACGATATGAATGTGAGTAAGGATATGTAAATGGTTACGGGTACGGGTATGGAGCTATGTACACCAATACGCATTAGAAATGAAAAGTTTCTATGTAAGGTAAGTTAGTGCCTGTGACGAAGAGATTACTGTTTCCCATCTTGTGCTAATTCTCATAATTGTGCATTTTACTTCTATATCGATATTGATCATGCTTTACATACTCAGTACATTCTCCGTACTGACGTCCTTTTATTTGTGGACACTGTGTCATGCCCGCAGGTGCACAGGGAGACAGACTTGATCCGTAGCTGCTTTCTCAGAGATTACATAGTAGAGCTCCATCTCATTCGGAGCCGTAGCTTTTGGGTACTTATTATTTTGTGTACATGATTATGGGCATAGCGGGGTCCTGTCCCGCTCATGTGATATGTTATACTCTTCTTAGAGGCTCGTAGACATGTGTATGTGGTTGGATGTGTTTGGCCTTGTCGGCCTATATTTTGTATATTATTTTGTTGGCCTCGTCGGCCCATGTACATTGATGTGGCATAGATGCCTATGATGATATAAGAAATGTTTTCGTCTAATGGGACTAGTATGATGGATTACTAGAATGCATGATTTGATTTATGGCTCACCTAAATGTTATGTGAAAGTATATCAAGGGGGTGCCCGGGTGGGACAGCTCCGGGTGCTCGTCGCGGCCCCCTAGTCGGGTTGTGACAAAAGTGGTATCAGAGCAGTTCAGTCCTAGGGTGTGTCCACGAGCCGTGTCTAGTAGAGTCTTTGTTATGGGTGTGTTGCGTGCCACACTTATAAACAAGAAGCTGCAGACATTTTAGGAATGAATGACCTTCTTTCTTCATAAGAATCGTGCGGTAGAGCTATGATGTAAGAAATTCTTGTTCCTTAATCGTGTGTTGTGTATTTCAGAAATGCCTAGAAAGAGAAAGGCTACAGCAGACCAAAAGGGCAAGACGGTGGCAGAAAAGCGGGCTGAAAGAGCACCGCCACCGGTAGTAGAGGAAAGTGAGTCCTAGAGTGCGGCTCAATCTCAGTCCTCCCAGACTGTGCCTATTACTGAGGAGCGTGAGGGAGCCTCACCCCAGCTCCAGCACCTCCAGCTCCTCCACCGGATGCCTCAGGCCAAGATGTAAAAGAGGCCATACATTTGCTTACTCAGTTGGTTACGGCCCAGACTCGGAGGCGAAGTTCAGGGCAAGGTGATAGGGCTGTTAGTGCAAGGGCCCGTGACTTCATTACTTTGAACCCTCCAGAATTCTTTGGGTCAAAGCCGGAGGAGGACCCTTAGGATTTCATTGATGGTATGTTGAGGACGCTTCGATTGATACATGCTTCAGACATCGAGTCGGTAGAGCTAGCATCATATAGATTGAGAGATGTCTCAATCCAGTGGTATACAGTTTGAATGGCTTCACGGGGAGCCAATGCACCTCCCCCGATATGGCAAGAGTTTGTTGATGCTTTTCTCCGACACTATATGCCTCGGAAAGTTCGGCGAGCTAGAGCCGATAAGTTCTTAAATTTGAGGCAAGGTAGCATGAGTGCTCTAGAGTATAGTCTCCGCTTTAACTCCTTGGCTAGGTATGCTTCAGCCATGGTAGCGGATATGGGTGACCGGGTACACCGATTTGTGAAAGGCCTAGGGCCACATTTGATGGATAGATGCTTGACTGCGTCTCTTTAGGACGGTATGGATATTGCACGCATTCAGGCCCACGCTCAGAACTTAGAAGACAGTTTTCAACAGCAAAGAAGTGAACGTGAGCAAGATAGGGGACATAGCAAGAGGGCCAGATCTTCAGGTCCGATGAGTGAGTTTAGAGGTGGGCACAGATAGTAGTTTCCCAGACATGCAGGCTATTCTATGACTAGTGCACCTCCACGGTTTTCAGGTCAGAGATTTGATAGATCTACTCGTTCAGGGCCGAGTCAGAGTTATTCGGGGTCTCAGTTTAGAGATGATTCGGGTCAGGCAAGGCCACCCGCACCACGATGTTCCCAGTGTGGGAAGTTGTATTGGGGAAGATGCCGGATGGGTTCAGATGTTTGCTATTCATGTGGTCGACCAGGCCATATTATGCGTGATTGCCCCTCAGTTCTTGGTAGAGGTAGGACCCAGCCATCAGGGTCGGTAGCTGGGCCTTCAGCATCTGTACGCCCTATGAGGCCAAGTTCACATGCGCCAGTTGGCCATGGTAGAGGCAGAGGGAGAGCTCCCACTTCTAGCGGTCCTCAGCACCGTATTTATACTTTGGCTGGACGCCAAGATCTTGAGTCTTCTCCTGACGTGGTCACAGGTATATTATCAGTATTCTCTCATGATGTATATGCTTTGATTGATCCGGGCTCTACATTGTCATATGTTACTCCATATATTGCTGGTCGATTTAGAGTCGAGCTGGAGTCGATCAAACCTTTTGAGGTGTCTACACCCGTGGGTGAATCGGTAATAACTAGCCGAGTATATAGAGATTGTGTAGTTGTGATATGTGGCCGCCGTACTATAGTTGACTTGTATGAACTAAAGATGGTAGATTTTGATGTCATTATGGGCATGGACTGGTTGGCTTCTTGTTATGCCAATGTTGATTGTAGAATGAAAATAGTTCATTTCCAATTTCCGGGAGAACCAGTTTTAGAATGGAAAGGGAATAGGACATCACCAAAAGGTAGGTTTATTTCCTATCTAAAGGCAAGGAAAATGATCACGAAAGGGTGCATTTATCATTTAGTGCGAGTTCAAGATGTAGAAGCTGAGTCGCCCACTCTTCAATCAGTCCCTGTAGTAAATGAATTTTCGGATGTGTTCCCGGAAGAGCTTCCAGGCCTTCCTCCCGAGCGGGAGATCGACTTTGCTGTTGATGTGTTGCCAGACACTAAGCCTATATCTATCCCTCCTTATAGAATGGCACCTGTAGAACTGAAGGAGTTGAAGGAGCAATTGAAAGACTTGCTTGAGAAAGGCTTCATTAGGCCTAGTTCGTCCCCGTGGGGAGCGCCATATTGTTTGTCCGAAAGAAAGATAGCTCCTTGAGAATGTGCATTGATTATCGGCAACTGAATAGAGTGACGATTAAGAACAAATATCCTCTTCCGAGGATTGATGACTTATTTGATCAGTTACAAGGTGCCAAGTGGTTTTCAAAGATATATTTGAGGTCCGGGTATCACCAAGTGAGAGTTAGGGAGAAAGATATCCCTAAGACAACCTTTAGGACAAGATATGGTCATTTTGAGTTCCGGGTAATGTCATTTGGGCTAACCAATGCACCAACGGTGTTTATGGATTTGATGAACAATGTGTTCAGGCCCTTTCTGGATTTGTTCGTGATTGTATTCTTCGACGATATCTTTGTGTATTCTAGATCCGAGGCAGAGCATGCAGATCATTTGGGTATTGTCCTTGGAGTTCTTCGGACTCGAAGTTGTTTGCAAAGTTCTCCAAGTGTGAGTTTTGGCTGAACTCAGTGGCATTCCTGGGGCATATTGTTGCAGCCGATGGTATTCGAGTGGATAGTCAAAAGATTGAGGCTGTGAAGACTTGGCCAAGGCCCACGACTCCTATGAAGGTTCGTAGATTTCTGGGCTTAGCAGGATATTACCGAAGATTTGTTGAAGGTATCTCTTCTATTTCAGCCCCACTCACAAAGTTGACTCAGAAATCAGCAAAGTTTCAATGGACAGATGCTTGTGAACGTAGCTTCCAAGAGTTGAAAGATAGGTTGACTTCTGCCCCAGTCTTGACACTTCCAGAGGGATTGGAAGGATATGTTGTGTATTGCGATGCTTCAGGCATTGGGCTAGGCTGTTTATTGATGCAACATGGTAAGGTGATTGCATATGCTTCAAGGCAATTATGGAAACATGAACAGAACTATCCGACCCACGATCTAGAATTGACCGCAGTGGTTCATGATTTAAAGATATGTAGACATTATCTATATGGTGTCCATGTGGATATATATACAGATCATAAGAGCCTTCAGTATATCTTCAAGCAGAAAGAGTTGAATTTGCGGCAACGACGATGGCTGGAATTGCTAAAAGGTTACGACGTTGATATCTTGTATCACCCCGGAAAGGCGAATGTGGTGGATGATGCTCTTAGTCGCACATCTATGGGAAGTTTATGTGATGTACGACAAGAAAAGAGAGAAATGACTCATGAGCTCCAGCAGTTAGCTAGTCTAGGAGTCCGAGTGATGGATTCGGGTAGCCGGGGAACTACCATTCAGAATTCGGCAGTTTCGTCGCTAGTGGCGGAATTGAAAGCGCGGCAATATGAGGATTCCATGCTAATGCAATACCGAGATTCACTCCCTCAGAAAGAGGAGTCATTATTTGATATTTCGGGAGACAGAGTTCTCCGATGTCGAGGCAGATTATGTGTTCCTGACGTGGCAGGTCTACGCCACCAGATTTTGAGAGAAGATCATTGTTCCCGTTATTCTATCCACCCCGGAGCGACGAAAATGTATCATGATCTTAAGTCTATATATTGGTAGAATGGAATGCAGAAAGAGATAGCAGAATTTGTAGCTCAATGTCCCAACTGTCAACAAGTGAAAATAGAGCACCAAAAGCCGGGCGGATTGTTGCAGACTATAGAAATCCCAACTTGGAAGTGGGAAGTAATTAACATGGATTTTATCACAGGCTTACCCCGTTCTTGACGTAAGTATGATTCTATATGGGTGATTGTAGATAGACTCACAAAGTCAGCTCATTTCTTACCGGTCAGAACGACCTATGTGGCAGAAGATTGTGCAAAGCTGTATGTTAAAGAGATAGTGAGGCTCCATGGTGTTCCAGTATCTATTATCTCAGACAGAGGAACTCAGTTTACAGCTAAATTTTGGGAGTCTTTCCAAGAGGGTTTAGGGACCCAAGTAAGCCTTAGCACGGCATTTCATCCACAGACCGATGGACAAGCTGAACGTACTATTCAGACTCTTGAATATATGTTACAGGCATGTATGATAGATTTTGGAGGTAGTTGGGATGATCATTTGCCACTCATTGAATTTTCTTACAATAATAGTTATCATTCTATCATTCAAAAGGCACCGTATGAGACTTTATATGGGCGAAAGTGTAGATCCCCAATCGGGTGGTTTGAAACTGGAGAAGCTAAATTGATAGGACTAGACTTGGTCCAGCAAGCCATAGAGAAGGTTCAGCTCATACAGGATCGATTATTGGCAGCTCAAAGTCGTCAAAAGTCCTATGCGGATAATCGTCAAAGAGACTTAGAGTTCCAAGTGAAAGATTGGGTGTTCTTGAAAGTGTCGCCAATGAAGGGCGTTATGAGATTTGGCAAGAGGGGGAAGCTTAGTCCTCGATACATTGGGCCATATGAGATTGTGCAAAAAATAGGCAAAGTGGCCTATGAGCTAGATTTACCTTAGGAGTTAGAGTCCGTTCACCCAGTTTTCCATATCTCGATGCTTCGAAAATGCATTGGAGATCCTACGAGGATCGTCCCAGTAAATGATGTTCAATTGACAGAAAAGTTGACTTATGAATAAATACCCATTGCCATATTAGATAGGCAAGTACGGAGGCTTAGTAACAAAGAAGTGGCCTCGGTTAAGGTTCTATGGAGAAGCAGTAAACGAGAGGAAATGACATGGGAAGCGGAAGAGATCATGAGATCCAGATACCGGCATTTATTTCAGCCATTGGAAGAAATCCAAGACGAGATATCAAGATCATAAGGTATGTATGCTTTCCTTTTATGCTTTTGGGTCGGGTGTGGCCAAATGCTATTATTGTTATGTTGTTGCCCTGTGAGGCAGTGTTATTGTGGGCTGTTGTGACAAGATGGTAGTGCCATATTATAGGGGAGACTCTAGCAAATTTTTTATAGAATCCCCGAAGACCTTAACATTCGAGGACGAATGTTCTTAAGAGGGGGTGAATGTTACACCTCGGAAAAATCCTCCATTGTTGCCCAAGTGAATGGACCCGCGAGGAGTACGAGTATCCGATGTTTTCATGAGTACGAAATAACATTTGACAACCCTAAGTGAGATTCCGAAGGTAATTACAATAAGAGATAGGTTATGCTCCATAATGAATAATTATAGGTTCTGAAAATGTGGAAAGTTGCAGATCTGCATTTTGGCCAGTTGCACGTAAAATGAAATACGGACCGTAAAGTGGTATACGATCCGTAAACTGCCATGTCGTATTCTAGTTTCCAAAACTTCAACTTTTTGTCAAATGATCAAATGGCTAAAAACGACCTGGAATACGGACCGTAAAGTGGTTTACGGCCCGTAAACTGAGACCGTAAATCACTATGTCTTCAGCCTGCCTTTCTGGATTTTGATATGCTTAAATACGGTCACAAAATACAGTCCGTAAATTGGAATACGGACCGTAAACCCAGTTTACGACCACTGGACTGTTTATTCCGGATCAGATTTAAGTCATTAAATAAGGGATCCAAGTTTATTATCTCATTTCCACATTTCATCCCTTCTCTCTACATTTATTTCCACAAGTTTTCAAGGGTTTTTAGTGACCAACAACATAAACCAAGTCAATCAAGTGTAAGAAAACCCATTAAAATCATTCAAGTCATGAAAACTCATCAAAGGGAAAACTTGGGTTTTTGCTCAAGTGGAGTATTTTGACCAAGGCTCATTCCTACAACATCTAAGGTAAGATTTATGGTATTTATATGTTGTTTAAGGTATTTGAGAGTTAAAATGCTTGGACATTAGATGAGTATAGGAAAATGGGTCATGAATGATGAATAGTGACGTTTTGAGAAATAGTTTGAATTGAATTGCGATTCTTGTGGTTAATGTAAACGATTAATGGCCATTGTTATGGTATTGTGAATGTATTGTTGATGTTTGGGAGTTGAATTACGATATGGAGGAATGTTGCATAAATAAAGGAGATGATGTCCGATTTTCTCTAGCTTTAGCCATGTGTGCTAGTTGTCGATTCTAATGATAGCATGATTTTAATGAAGGTAGACACATACGCTTCGGAGGAGAACAAGAAAGTATAGAATAATTGATCGGAAAGGTATGTAAGGCTAACCCTTCTTTCATAAGGCATGGTTCTTTGTCCAAACGTCTAAATCTTCTATAAGACTATGATTTCTTCAAATGACTTGATCTTCCGCGCTAGTAAGCTGACGATGCTCGATACACTATGATTGTACTAGATCCCTCGTATGACGAGTACGCCTAGAAAGATAGACGTGACGAATGACGATAATGGTGATAATGATAGTAATGATGATGAGAATAATATGATGCTAAAGGTGCCTACGGGCTATTGTATGTACATGTGCCTATGAAGGGCTATAATAAGACCTCGAGCTTATAATGCCGGGTAGAATTTATGTATAGAGTATGTATATGAATATGAAACGCGAGCGCACTTCTGCAGAAGGTACAGATCACCTTGATGCCTTGGTAGTGCCAGGTATGTATGACCTTGAGCCTTGGTTGGCCAAGTATGTATGAAACACCGAACCCTCGTGGTCGGGCATGTTATATTTGTATATATATATATATGACATCTATATGAGTACGAATATGTTATGTATATGAGATGAAAACGATATGAATGTGAGTAAGGATATGTAAATGGTAACGGGTACGGGTATGGAGCTGTGTACCCAAATACGCATTAGAAATGAAAAGTTCCTATGTAAGGTAAGTAAGTCCCTGTGACGAAGAGATTACTGTTTCCCATCTTGTGCTAATTCTCATGATTGTGCATTTTGCTTCTATATCGATATTGATCATGCTTTACATACTCAGTACATTCTCCGTACTGACGTCCTTTTGTTTGTGGACGCTGCGTCATGCCCGTAGGTGCACAGGGAGACAAACTTGATCCTTAGCTGCTTTCTCAGAGATTACATAGCAGAGCTCCATCTCATTCGGAGCCGTAGCTTCTGGGTACTTATTCTTTTATGTTCATGATTATGTGCATAGCGGGGTCCTGTCCTGCTCATGTGATATGTTATACTCTTCTTAGAGGCTCGTAGACATGTGTATGTGGTTGGATGTGTTTGGCCTTGTCGGCCTATATTTTGTATATTATTTTGTTGGCCTCGTCGGCCCATGTACATTGATGTGGCATAGATGCCTATGATGATATAAGAAATGTTGTCGTCTAATGGGACTAGTATGATGGATGTTATACCCCGTATATTTATACGCTGAAATATTCGCAAGCAAATTGACTCGAGTTAAGGACAGGATTATTTCTGGACATGAAATAGGAACTTTTTAAGTTTAAATTTTAATTAGTACATAAATTATTTATAAATTTTATTTGGTGTAAAAATATTATTGGAGATTAAGAACTAATTAATTATGATTAAATTAATAAGTAAGGATTAGTGATTAATTAATTTAATTAAGGCACTAGTGGCCCCCACCTGAAAAAAGAATATATATATATGGCTCCCCTTATGGTGGCACGTTGCTGCCACTAATCCTTGGCCAATTGGTGCAACGTGGCAGCCCCATATACATATATATATATATATATATATATATATATATATATATATATATATATATATATATATATATATATATATATGGGGCTGCCACGTGGCACCAAGTAGGCTGCCACGTTGCACCAATTGGCCAAGGATTAGTGGCAGCAACGTGCCACCATAAGGGGAGCCATATAAATAAGTTGATTTGAGAATCAACAATCTATTCTATGCTTTCCTTTAATGAAAACTTAGGAAAAAAAAGTTGTAAACAACTTCCATGGCTGCTCGGCCAGCCATGGATGGGGGAAAATATTTTTTTGGTTGCATGTTGTGATCAAGCTTCATGTGAATTACAAGTTCAAGGAGGTGATAGCAACATTGGATATTGAATTGGAGAAGAAGAAATTGCGAAATTGGAGCAATTAAGAGTAGAAATTCCTCCGAGAAAATTAAGGTAAGATTTTCGTGTTTTATGGGGTAATTGTGTTAATAGTGTTGTAATGGAGTTATTAAAATTGGATTGGGCAAAATTGGAAGTAAGAAAATGCATAAAATTGATATTATATGAAATTGTGGGTTGAAATGGATTTAGAGAAGTTGTTGGGTTGTTAGAATTATTATGCGCTGAATTGTAAGAATTTTCTATATATATCTCTATTGTTGGTATTTCTGTGATAACAGGAGAATAATTGGAAATTCGGGTTAGGTGAATATATAGGGGAAATGCTGCCCGATTTTCGTTAAGTCCTTAACTAAAGAAAAACCCTAAACGAGAATATATAAGTTAAAGAATAAGTTCTACGAGCGATGGGCTACGAATTTACGAACTAGAAAGTATAGTTACTGACGATAACATTACTCTTGTATTAAATAGGCTAAAAGAGCGACGAAGCGAACGAGAGTGCGATTAACCTTCAACAGGTATGTAAAGTTGTCCCTTCTTTCTTTTGGCATGTATTAGATGTAAGTGATGAATGATATGAACTTTGAGGTAACTCCATTTATAAGTTCCGAATGTGATTCATGATTCTTATTCACTTCTTGATGCTAGAACTATTAAGTGATTGGGTTTTTCCCTCGAGTCCTTTGTACGTTGGATAGTAGTTGATGCGTGAAAATTCCTATTCTTAAAGAATTCTGTAATGATTAGTGTCCTTGACTTCTATAAGCTATTTCACACTATATTGACATGTGTCTACGATTCCTAAGACTCTTTTGATATGAAGTATAATGACATTCGAGGGATACTTGCTATAATTGTCGCTACTGATACTCAGGTGTTAATCTCCTCTTCTTATTCTGTTTGAGTCTTGATACTGATTTAAATTGCATATGGTTGCTCACTACTCTGTTCGTGCATGCCTCAATATGTCTTTCACCGAGTCTCGGGCCGAGTATGTTATCGTGCATAGTTTCACTGCATTGTTCACCGAGTCCCTCACTAGAGGGCCGGGTACGGTGTATATATATATGATGATATGATGATATGATGGTATGATGACATGTTATGGCGGCCAGGAGGGCATATGATGACTTTATTCACCGAGTCCCTCACTAGAGGGCCGGGTAAGGTATATATGTATATGATGATGATATGATTATGTCACCGAGTCCCATAATGGGCTGGATATGATATATGATATTGACATTCATGATTTATGTTTCAAAGGCAAGTGTTTTGGTATTCTGGACATTGTACTTGTTTTCTGTACTCCTTATTTCAGTTGTGATCCTTTTTACTGTATTTCATGCTTTATATACTCAGTACATATTCCGTACTGTCCCTCTTTCTTCGGGGGGGCTGCGTTTCATGCCTGCAGGTACAGATAGTCGGTTTGGTGACTCTTCAGCATAGGACTTCTATTCAGCTGTCTTGGAGAGCTTCGTTGTTCCGGAGTTTAGACTTTTGGTACAGATCTTATGATATATATGTATGTTTATCCAGGGGTACGACGGGGCCCTGTCCCGTCATATTTCGCTATTCGTACTCTTAGAGGTCTATAGACATACATGTGGGTTGTGTATAAGTTATGTTCAGCTGTGCCTATACGATGTGCTATGACATGATGTCCGTCTGTAGTGGCAGCCTTGTCAGCTTGCATATGACATGATATTGATGAGTACTGGCAGCTTTGTCGGCTTGCGTACCGTTTTATGATTTGATCAGTTGCGACTTCTCAAGAGACAATTTATCTGAATATACATATATGACGACGTTATGAACCGTTGGAGTTCTTTTGCAAGTTTCCATATTATTCACAGATTCAGTTTGATTATATGTAACAGGTTCGTATACGGGTGTCCGGTTCGGGCACTAGTCATGGCCCACGGGGTTGGGTCGTGACAATGGATGACTAGAATGCATGATATGATTTATGGCTCGCCTAGATGTTATGTGAAAGTATGTCAAGGGGGTGCCCGGGTGGGACAGCACCGGGTGCTCGTCGCGGCCCCCTAGTCGGGTCGTGACACTCATATTCAACTTACATCAACAACTTCACATCCACCCTTTGCACAATTTTATACAACACTTCCTTGTCATCATCAATACCCTTCATAGCAAGATTATATCCATAGCATACTAAGAATCATGACTCAAGTTAGTTTACTACTCAAACATATCATGAAATTTACATTTAGGCCTCATCTTCTACATTCTCCTTTCGCCCAAGCTATTCAACAACTAGGCATTCTTAATAGCATGGAATAAGTATGAAAACTAACCTTTTATTTCAAGGGAATGAGCTTCGGAGAAGTTATCAACTTGTATGAAAACCCTAGCTTCAATACCCAAGAATTTCTTGAAGTCTACTAACCCTAGCAAGTCTTCCAACACATGGGTATCTTGATTCTTGCCTCTTGGTCTTTGATTTCTCTTGAGTTTGAGTGGAATATTCTTGGGAGAAGGTTCTAGAGCTCTCAAGGGTTTGTGGAGAATGTGGGAAATGAAAAATATAAACTTGGGTCATATATATATATATAAAAGGAAAAATCTGGAAAAAGTGACCCGACTTTGTTATACGGACACTTATACGGTCCGTATAAGTGATCGTATAATCCCACCAGGGATTGACCCTTCTCTAGAATGTTATACGGACCATTATACGGACCATTATACGGACCGTATAAGTGGTCGTATAACCTACTATTTTTCCGATTTTCTCTCGTTGATTCGTTTGACTTTCAATCCTTATAGAACCTTCTTGGCACTTATATAACACTTCATTAACCATACAATAGGCCTTATAGCAGCCCCTCAAGATATTACTAAATAAATATTAGCTCAATTATAGAAAAAACCTTTCCAAACATGACTTACATCTCACTTCCTTTAACAAACTTAGTTTCACATATTCATATGACTTCAAAATCCTGTGGTACACACTTTAAGCTCTCTAATACTTTCCTTAATCTCATAAGGATTTCTTATTCACCTTAAGCTCGCATTAGTCTACTCGCAAGGAAACAATCCAAAATCTTCGAGATGTAACATTCTTCCCCCCTTAGAAACATTTGTCCTCGAATGTTTGACTTTTGGGTATCCTACAAAAATTTTGCCAGAGTTTCCCCTGTAATATGGCACTACCATCTTGTCACATCAACCCAAAATATATCGCCTCACCGGGCTACAACAACAGTATTAATAACCATGGCCACACACGACCAAGAAAGTATCAAGAAAGCACTACATACCTGGGGACGATGGCATCTCTACTTGAGTTTCTTCTGGAGGTGGAAATAAATGCGGGTACCTGAACTTCATGTCTTCTTCTTCTTCCCAAGGCGTTTCCTCTCTATTATTATTTCTCCATAAGACTTTAACTGAAGATACATCTTTGGTTCTGAGTCTCCGTACTTGCCTATCTAGAATGGAAATGGGAACTTCTTCGTAGGATAATTGTTCAGTGACTTGAACATCATCTACCGTTACAATTCTAGAAGGATCTCCATTGCACTTACGAAGCATCGATACATGGAAAACAGGATGGACGGACTCCAAATCCGAAGGTAGATCTAATTCATAAGACACTTGGCTTACCTTGCTTACAATCTCATAAGGCCCAATATACCAGGGACTAAGCTTGACCTTTTTGCCAAATCTCATGACGCCCTTCATTGGCGACACCTTCAAGAACACCCAATCTTTCACTTGGAACTCTAAGTCTCGTCGATGATTATCCCGCATAGGATTTCTGACGACTCTGAGCTGCTAATAATCGATCCTGTATAAGCTTGACCTTAATTGTAGCTTGCTGGACCAAGTCTGGTCCTATCAATTTAATCTCCCCTACTTCGAACCACCCAATTGGCGATCTACACTTTCGCCCATATAAGGTCTCATAAGGGACCATTTTGATGCTGGAATGATAATTGTTGTTATAAGCAAATTCAATAAGCGGTAAGTGATCATCCCAACTACCTCCAAAATCCAATACACATGCCCGCAACACATCTTCAAGAGTTTGGATGGTACGCTCGGCTTGTCCATCAGTCTTTGGATGAAATGTTGTGCTAAGATTCACCTGAGTCCCCAAACCTTCTTGAAAAGATTTCCAGAAATTAGCCGTAAACTGTTTCCCTCTATCGGAAATTATAGATACTGGAACACCATGGAGTTGTACTCTTTCTTTGACATAAAGCTTTGCATAATCTTCCGCTACATATGTAGTTCTGACCGGTAGGAAATGAGCTGACTTCGTAAGTCTATCCATAATTACCCATATAGAATCATACTTACGTCGAGAACGGAGTAAGCTTGCAATGAAGTCCATATTAATCACTTCCCATTTCCAAGTTGGAATTTCCATAGCTTGCAACAATCCACCGGGCTTTTGATGCTCAATTTTCACTTGTTGACAATTAGGACATTGGGCCACGAATTCCACTATATCTTTCTTCATTCCATTCCACCAATCTATGGATTTAAGATCATGATACATTTTCGTTGCTCCAGGGTGAACAGAATAGCAGGAACAATCGGCTTCTTCCAAAATCTGCTGACGTAATCCTGCAACATCGGGAACACACAAGCTGCCTCGACATCGGAGAACTCAACATTGGAGAACTCTATCTCCTAAAATCTCAAAGGATGACTTCTTATTCTGAGGAAGTGTATTCCTATAATGAAATGGTATGGGGTCCTTGTATAGATGCTCTTTCACTTCAACTACTAGCAACGAGACAGCCGAATTCTGAATGGTAGCTCCCATATCGCCCGAGTCCATTACCCGGACTCATAGGCTAGCTAACTATTGGACCTCACGAGCTAACTCTCTTGTCTCTGGCCAAACATCACATAAACTTCCCATAGATCTACGGCTAAGAGCATCAGCCACAACGTTCGCCTTCCTAGGATGATATAGGATGTTAACATCACAATCTTTCAACAATTCCAACCATCGCCGTTGCCGTAAATTCAATTCTTTCTACTTGAAACTATACTGAAGGCTCTTGTGATTCGCATAGATATCCACATTAACACCATACAAATAATGTCTCCACATATTCAATGCATGAATCATTGCAGCTAACTCAAGATCATGCGTTGGATAGTTTTTCTCATGTTTCTGCATCTGCCTTGAAGCATACGCAATCACCTTACCATGTTGCATCAACACACAGCCTAACCCAACTCCAGAAGAATCACAATAGACAACATAGCCTTCCGATCCCTCTGGAAGTGTCAGAACTGGGGCAGAAGTTAATCTATTCTTTAACACTTGAAAGCTACGTTCAGAAGCTTCCGTTCATTGAAATTTAGCTAATTTCTGGGTTAACTTCGTGAGTGGTGCAGAGATAGAAGAAAAGCCTTCTACAAATATTCTGTAATAACCTGCTAAACCCAAAAAACTACGAACCTCCGTAGGTGTTGTAGGCCTTGGCCAAGGTTTCACAGCCTCGATCTTCTGGGTATCTACCCGAATACCATCAGCTGAAATAATATGCCCCAGAAAGGTCACTGAGGTCAACCAAAACTCGCATTTTGAAAATTTTGCAAATAGCTCTCGCGTTTGGAGAACTCTAAGGACAGTACGTAATGATCCTCATGTTCTGCCTCAGACTGAGAATATACCAGGATATCGTCAATGAACATGATCACAAACAAATCCAAGAGAGGCCTGAACACATTGTTCATCAAATCCATGAATACTGCCGGTGCATTGGTTAGCCCAAATGACATTACCCGGAACTCGAAATGACCATATCCTGTTCTGAAGGCCGTCTTAGGAATATCTTCCTCCCTAACTCTCACCTGAGATACCTGAATCTCAAATATATCTTTGAAAACCACTTGGCACCCTGCAATTGATCAAATAAATCGTCGATCCTAGGAAGCGAATATTTATTCTTGATCGTCACGTTATTCAGTTGTCATAGTCAATGCACATTCTCAAGGAGCCATCTTTTTTCCTCACAAACAACACGGGTGCTCCCCACGGGGATGAACTAGGCCTTATGAAACCTTTCTCAAGCAAGTCCTTCAATTGCTCCTTCAAATCTTTCAATTCTGCGGGAGCTATTCTATAAGGAGGAATAGATATGGGTTTAGTATCCGGTAGAACATTAATAGCAAAGTCAATCTCCCACTCTGGGGGAAGACCTGGAAGCTCATCCGGGAATACATCTGGAAACTCATTCACTACTGGGACAGACTGAAGTGTCGGGGATTCGGCTTCTATATCTTGAACCCGGATTAAATGGTAAATACAACCTTTAGCAATCATTTTCCTTGCCTTGAGATAGTAAATAAACCTACCTCTCGGAGATGCTGTATTTCCCTTCCATTCTAAAACTGGTTCTCCCGGAAACTGAAAGCGAACAGTCTTTATTCTACAATCGACATTGGCATAGCAAGAAGCCAACCAATCCATGCATATAATAACATCAAAGTCCACCATTTTCAACTCATGTAAATCAGCCATAGTACGATGATTACAAATCACAACTATACAATTTTTATATACTCGGCTAGCTATTACCGGTTCACCAACGGGTGTAGATACTTTGAAAGGTTTAATTGACTCCGGTTTCAACCCAAATTGACCAGCAATATAAGGAGTAACATATGACAATGTGGAGCCTGGATCTATCAAAGCATACACATCATGAGAAAATACCGATAATATACATGTGACAACATTAGGGGAAGACTCAAGATCCTGTTGCCCAGCCAATGCATAAATACGATGCTGGGACAACTAGAACTGGGAGCTCCTTCTCTACCTCTACCATGGCTAACCGGAGCCTGTGAACCTTGCCCCAGAGGGCGTATAGATGATGAAGACCCGGCTGCCGACCCTGAAGGCTGGACCCTACCCCTACCACCAATCGAGGGGCAGTCACGCATGATATGGCCTAGATGACCGCATGCATAGAAAACATTTGAACCTAATCGACACTGGCCTCAATGTAGCTTCCAGCATTAAAAACATCATGGCATGGGTGGCCTTTCCTGACCTGAGTCACCTCTGGAATGAGAACCTGAAGCTCTAAAACTTTGGTTCTTCCCGGAGTGAGTAGATCTATCAAATCTTTAGCTCGTAAATTGTGGAGGTGCACTAGTCATAGAATGTCCTGAATGCCTAGAAAACTGCTGTCTTTGCCCTCCTCTAAACTCACTAGTCGAACCCGAAGATCTAGCCCTCTTGTTATAACCTCTGTCAAGATCACACTCACCTCTTTGCGATTGTTAGCTTTCCTCCAAATTCTGGGTATGGGCTTGAATGCGAGAAATATGCATAATGTCCTGAAGGGACGCGGTCAAGCACTTATCCATCAAATGTGGCCCTAAGCCACTCACAAATCGGTGCACTCTATCACCCATATCCGCTACCATGGTCGGAGCATACCTAGCCAAAGAATTGAAGTGGAGGATATACTTTAAGGCACTCATGCTTCCTTACCTAAGATTCAAGAACTTGTCGGCTCTAGCCCCCCTCAGGGGGCAAGTAATGTCAAAGGAAAGCATCAACAAATTCTTGCCATACCGAGAGAGAAGACAACCAAACCGTGTACCAATAGACCGTAACATCCCGCAATCTATACAATGCTAACTCCACCGATTCAACGTAGGTAGCATGCATTAACCGAAGTGTCCTCAACATTCCATCAATAAATTTTTGAAGGTCCTCATCCAGCTTTGAAACGAAGAATTCTGGAGGGTTCAAGCTAATAAAATCACGGGCTCTTGCACTAACCGCCCTATCACCATGACCCATACCCTGCCACTGGGCCTGAGCGGCGACTAACTGAGTTAGCAATTGAATGGCCTCTTTCATCTCTTGGCTCGAAATCTCTGGTAGAGGAGCTGGGGGTACCGGATCTGGGGCTAAGGCTCCCTCATGCTCCTCAAAAATAGGCAACAAGTGAGAGGACTGAGATTGAACCGCATTCTCGGACTCACTTTCCTCTATGTCCATTGGTGGTACTCTTTCAGCCCACTTTTTTGCCACTGTCTTGCCGTTTTGGGCTGACGTAGTTTTTCTCTTCACAGGCATTTCTGAAATACATAACATACGGTTAAGGAAAGAGAAATCCTTATAACATGGCTCTATCGCACGATCTTATGAATAAAAAAGGTCACTCATTCCTAAAAAATGCCCGTAGCCTCCTGTTTATAAGTATGGCGCGCAACACACCTATAAACAAGACTCTACTGGACACGGCTCGTAGACACACCCTAGGACGGAACTGCTCTGATACCACTTTTGGCACGACCCAACCGAAGGGCCATGACTAGTGTTATATCCCGCATTTCGAATAATCGTATAATTCAAGACAATCGCGGGAAGACAACAAGCAAGGCCATAATTTTATTTTGTTTAACATATGAGTTGCTTATGAAAAATTTAGAAGTGGAATTAATGAGGAAGGTCAAAGGCATAAAGGGAAATTCGCAATATGACTCGTGGGAATATGGAAGAAAGACGAAGGGCAAATTTGGAATTCGGAAAAATTGTTTTCAAGAATTACAAGACCTAGCCCAAAATATAAGTGGGCTTGAAATATTTTTTTTTGTTAGAACAATTAGAGGCCCAACCGGCCATGGTTATGGCCCAAGCCCATAGTGAATAAAACATTAGTCAATAAAAAGATGACTAAGTCATCTTTATCATCAAAAATCTCTAGAGTTTTCAAGAAGATAACAACAAGAGAAAGAAGGAGAAAAGCTTCAAGGCCATTCGGCCATAGTGAAACCCCACAAGAAAAATTTACAAAAATTCCTTCAAAAATCATTTTCTACCAAGTAAATGGTGCTTAACAAGGTGGAGTTGTTGGAGCAAGAAAGACTCACAATCATACAAGTTGCCAAGTTGTAGCCAAGTGAGAAGTTGAAGAAGAAAGGTGAGTTTTAATCTTGTTTTATGTGTTATATATGGTTTATATGTGTTGTAGTATGCTAAAATGGATGAAATTCATGAAGGACAGAAATATAGTATATGGCCGTGCATATATATATATATATATATATATATATATATGTGTGTGTGTGTGTGTGTAGGAGTCATGATTCAATTATGTTGTCTAGTGTTTGGTTGTTATGGTTGTAAATGATATGTGGAGAATGGAAGTGGAATGAATTTGGATAGAATGTAGTTGTGTGTGCATGATATGGTCGTGTAGTGTGTGGTGTGTATGTGGCCGTGTATACTTGATGTATAGTCGTGTATATTGGTCAGTTGTGAAAGAATAATGAGCGATTTGTAATTAATATCTTAGTCGTTGTGTTGTAGATATTATATCGCAAATAAAGACTTGATAAGTTTGGTGAAGTATTGGCAATTGGATGATTGTGTATATTGAAAAATAATGTTCTGACATGGATAACATGTAATGATATTAGTATGATGTTGATGGAATATATATTGCAAGTTTGCTATTGTGTTCATTGAAGTTGGAAGGCTTTGAAGAAAGTGGTAAATTGAGATCATGCATCTTGAATGGAATATGTGAATTGCTAGTGTGATTGTTGAATTATGTTAATAGTTTGGCCGGGTTTGAATTCCCGGATTGTGATTGATGAGAAATTGGCTATGTTGAATGTTGAGGATGGTATATTTACAGAGGAAGTGCTGCCGAAATTTCGGTAGCCAAGTGTTTCCTTAAGATTCTAACTCTAAGTATACTAATGAGAGTTTTGGTAAAAATGACCAATTTGCAGATTTTGACGAAATTGTGACGTGAATTTGGAATAGCAAAAGGAGCGGAAAGAGGTATGTAAGGCTTCACCCTTCTTTCTATGGCATGTCTTAGATGTAATAAGTCGGGTACGAGCCTCGGGGACAACTCTAGTCCCCGAAATCCGCACCTAAAGTTTTCCACTTTTTGTTCAATAGAATTGAACTAGAAAGTGTGCAAATGATGGAAAGACCTCTTAAACCCTTAGAACTTGCATAAGTGGGACCCGATTACCCTAGAACCCTCACAAGTAATGACATGACACGTAACATATGTAAATCATATACGCCACCCCATCCGACCCGAGGTAGGCCCGTTACTCTTAGATTTTCCTTACAGTCTTGCTTGACTTACTTGAAGTGAATCCAAAGGGGACCTTTGATCCCGATTTCGTTACCAAATGATAAGTACTATGCCTCCTCTAACGAGGGCACTTCCATGACGATAATGATACCAATGATGTTAGATAAGAGGATATGCCTATGATACGTACTACCGGAATGACTCTATGACTAAGATGACTAAGCTAAGTATCTTATGTAAACATGAAAATGATAAACTAATTTTTGAATCCTATTTATATTTCCTAGCTATGACTTTATTTTCTAAAGATTTCAAAGTCTATGAACTGTCATCTATGATGCCCACGATTTCATTCTATGTTTACTTTAATATTATTCTCCGTTGATAGTCTCACCTTAAAATACTCGTTCCTTCAAGGTGAGACAAAGCGATCACGAGTATTCTATGATGTAATCGGAGGTTACCGACTTTATGTCACTCCGATGGACGCAACTTTCTTTGGACTCCCGTGCATGCTGGTTATATGATACAGGGATATGTGTATGGACATGTATATGTATATAGGACAAGTATTTGTATATAAGACATGTATATGTATAATAAGAGAAGTAAATGTACACGTATATGTATATGGGGAAAGGGGAAGGGCCATTGTTATATCACCACCTGATTCAGCTGGATTTCATCCTAGACGCAGGATGACCGGACGCGGGATATGGGAGAGTCCTACGCGGCGTCTGTATATATATGATGTATGATATATATGATATGATATGTTGGGACACCGTTGGGGAGGGGGGTTGGGAGAGCCGATGTATTCGGCGTATGTAAGTGTGAGTAAAAGATACCGTTTACTGAATTGTACTGTTTTCTGTATACGAGAATAAGGGACACCGTGTTCTGAAAAAGGGGCAATGCTATGACATGATACGCTATGCCAAGATATACTATGATATGAGATGCTACGACATGACGTGATACGACATGCTATGATAGAGCAGCACATAATATGACAAAATATGACACGATATAAATCCTATTTTCTGTGTCTACGAGAAAGAAATGTCTCAAAGAGAAAAGGACAAGCCTACATGATAGCCGGCCTGAAACAGAGGCCTTCCCACGTACAGGTTACTTTCCTGCCCCGTTATATGTCCTATGACTCCATGATATTGTTAATCGTACTCTATGTTACTGTTTATATTATCTTTTATGCCTTACATACTCGGTACACTATTCGTACTGACGTCCCTTCGTGTGGACGCTGCGTTTCATGCCACGCAGGTCAGCAGACAGGTGGACGTGATCCTTAGAAGCTCTACCAGCCACACTTGACAGCGCTCCAGTTGTTTCGGAGCCTCACTCCAGTGGTACTATTTTGTGTATGTACATTCGGGCACGACAGTACTCGGCCCTTTCTATGTATAAGTGTACTATGTCTAGAGGCTCGTAGACAGATATGCACAGTCAGCTATGTACAGTTAGATGTGTTGTATTTTAAAGTGTTCGCGTCCCGGTATAACGCGATAGCGGAAAGCTTACTACTTATGTCTATGGTGACGCTGCTAATGTTAATGTTCAGAAAGGAAAAAAACTATATGGCTCTGTTTACACGGCTTGCCATGAAGTAAAGGTAATATGATAGATAAGGGGTGCTCGGTACAAGTATCGGGTACTCGTCACGGCCCCTAGTCGGGTCGTGACAACTAGCACCCGAAACTAACCCACCCGGGCACCTCTCATCGTACATTAACATTCACATCTAGGTAAGCCACATGGCCTGCTAACAATCTCTACACATCAATGATGCCATCTCCATTGGACTAAGGCACTTTTATATCAACATCAGGAAACATGTCCATATACATATATACAAGTCGATGAGGCTGGAAAAATGATATACAAAATGTGAGCTGACAAGGCTACAAGACATCTAACTATACTCAACTGTCTACGAGCCTCGAAGAAGAGTATGAAACATCATCATATAGATGGGACAGGGCCCCGCCATGCCCATATATATATACACTAAAGAATAGTACCAACAGATACATCTCCGGATCAAATGGAGCTCCTCTAAGCAATCTCTGGATAAGCAGCCTAAGGATCAAGTCTATCTCCCGGTCCACCTACGGGCATGACGCAGCGTCCACAAATAAAAAGACGTCAGTACGAATAATATACTGAGTATGTAAAGCATAATCAATAACATAATGGAAGCATGAACGATAACATAAGAAAGAGGAGTCATGGGATGAGAGAGCCATTTATACCTCTAGCGACGTTCATCATATTCACTTACCCTTACTCTAATGGAAACCTTCCATTACATACACTTATACATATAGTAGTATTATACCCGACCATAGAAGTTCGGTGTCTCACATACCCGGCCATGACAAGGCTCAGTGTTACACATACCTGGCCCTACCAAGGCTTAGTGTTATTCATACCCAACTGTAGTAGTGCGCGCGCAATAGATATCATACCCGACCATATAAGCTCGGTGTTTTTAATAATCATACTTGGATATGTGTGTGTGTGTATATATATATAAAGTATCATCAACATCGTCATAATTTCCATTATATCCTTCTTTAGAGGATCAACTATCTTAGGATGAGACTAATGGTATCGTGAGAATATTAAGAATCATGGACTTTAGTGATTCTAGGAATGACGTCATCTTGGAAGACACTATAGAATCCACATGAAGCTATACATAGTAGAATCATGCCTTAAAGAAAGAAGGGTTAGCCTTACATACCTCTTTGTCTTCTTAGCTACTTAACGTTCACCGCCAAAGGTTGAGAAATCTACATTAAAAAGGATTCATACCAAGGTTAAGTTCTAAGGTCACTCTTAAATTCAAGCTAGAATAACTCATGAGTTAACAAAAATTGGGCTGCATTTTCCCTATTTCATCGACTTCCACCATATCGTAAAACAACTCCCAAACAACCATAATAACATCCAAAAAATCACAATAAAGTAGTCATATTCCATTAAATGTCAAAATTCACTCTCATATTCAACTTACTTCAACAACTTCACATCCACCCTTTGCACAATTTTATACAACACTTCCTTGTCATCATCAATACCCTTCATAGCAAGATTATATCTATAGCATACTAAGAATCATGACTCAAGTTAGTTTACTACTCAAAAATATCATGAAATCTACATTTAGGCTTAATCTTCTACTTTCTCCTTTCACCCAAGCTATTCAACAACTAAGCATTCTTAATAGCATGGAATAAGCATGAAAACTAACCTTTTATTTCAAGGAAATGAGCTTTGGAGCAAGTTATCAAGTTGTATGAAAACCCTAGCTTCAATACCCAAGAATTTCTTGAAGTCTACTAACCCTAGCAAGTCTTCCAACACATGGGTATCTTGATTCTTACCTCTTGGTCTTTGATTTCACTTGATTTTGAGTGGAATATTCTTGGGAGAAGGTTCTAGAGCTCTCAAGGGTTTGTGGAGAATGTGGGAAATGAAAAGTATTAACTTGGGTCATATATATATATAAAAGAAAAAATCTGAAAAAGGTGACCTGACTTGGTTATACGGACAGTTATGCGGTCCGTATAAGTGACCGTATAATCCCACCAAGGATTGACCCTTCTCTGGAATGTTATATGGACCGTATAAAGTTATACAGACCGTATAAGTGGTCGTATAACCCGCTACTTTTCCAAACTTTCTCTCGTTGATTCGTTTGACTTCCAATCCTTGTGTAACCTTCTTAGCACTTATATAACACTTCATTAACCATACAATAAGCCCTATAGCATCCCCTAAAGATATTACTAAATAAATATTAGCTCAATTATAGCGAAAGCCTTTCCAAACATGACTTACATCTCACTTTCTTCAACGAACTCAGTTTCACATATTCATATGACTTCAAAATCCTGTGGTACACACTTTAAGCTATCTAATACTTTCCTTAATCTCGTAAGGATTTCTTATTCACCTTAAGCTCACATTAGTCTACTCGCAAGGCAACAATACAAAATCTTCGAGATGTAACATTTAAACACATAAAACATTTATATTACTTAAACAATTTATATCATACAAACACACAAATTATTGGAACCCTTATGGTTAGAACCTTAAATTTTCTCCAGCGGAGTCGTCATCTGTAGCGGTTCTAATTTTTTCGATTCGTATTTGCACTTGCCTCATTTAAAAAGGAAAGTGTCCTGGGAAAGTATGACTGTCAATCGTACCGAGAAAAAGGAAAAAAATACTTCTACGTGGATGGTGCTCTAAATGGACTTATTTTAGAGTCGTCACCTAAAATTAGGAAATTAGGAAAACCAGTTCGAAAAGGGTTCATTCAAAACAGTTAAGTCTTAAAAGAATGCTAATCTAACCAAAGTATGGGTAAGGGTTCTGGTGGTCCCCCGGGGAATGTTTTAGCACCCCGGTATTAAGGATCCGTAAAATACGGTTGACTTGCGGGTTCTAATAGTATGTCTATGTAGATACGAATTGGTTGTGATAAAATAGTTTTGTTTTATATTTCTGCCAATAGAAATTAGTCTCTCGTGCAAAAAATGCCACTTTTCAAGAATCAAAAGTGGTAAAATTTTGCCCCAAATTGGGCGTTTAGGGTATCGGACTAGAAGACTTAGGCTAATACCCGAAGGCTCTTAGCCTAAGTAGGACTCTACGTAAGTCCACCCAAAAATAGTTTTGAAAAAATATTTCGAAGTATAAGAAAATAGTTTTTAAGAAAATAATTTAGATACACTATTATAGTCCATTTAATATTCTACATACATATATGTAGTCCATTTTTTATTCTTATGCTTTTCTAAGTTTTAGTCAATTTTTATTCTTTTAGCCTAAGTCTAAATAATCATATTATTCTCATAAGTTTTTTCAAATCATCCCACACGTCTAAGTCCATAGTCTCTTACAAATGTTCAAATCAGTCCCAAACTTCCTAAAAGTTGGCAGTTTTAGTCCTTTAGTCAAATCAGTCCCAAGTTGTGTTAATGCTTCAAATTTAGTCTTATCTTTTGTGGCAAATTCATTTTTTGGCGACTTTAAAACATGGCGATCTCATAAGGGTTCCAATTAGCATGATAATTAGGCCAATAATCAATTTAAAGTGCATAATTTAAATGAGGTAGAGTGTTTGGGCCGACCAAGCCCAAGAAGAAAACATTTAAACAATCAGTCTCATTTTAATTCCACGTATGCTTCATTTTGCTCCAAGTTGGGTTGACTCGATCTAGATAAGTCAGTGGGCCCCGTTGGGGCCCACTAACGGGTTTGGGATGGACAAAGGTACAAACGGATGTGCATGACATTAGTGTATATTCATGAATTAAACTGAGTATATAAAAAAAATAAATTATAATAATTATTACACAAGCAAAAAATAAATTACAATTTATATGAACCGGCCATCCTAATAATTCAAAGCAACGGTAAATGATCGAAAATGGTCCAAACGACAAATAGGCCCAAAGCAGTTGTAACGATAGGCCAAGCATAGTAACAGGAGTGTCAGGCCCAAATGACAGGCCCAAGCCTTTATTTCCTTACTCAAGTTTTCTAAGTGCCAAGCCATGATATGCGCAATATACAACTAATATACTACCTAATTTTCTTCTCAAATTTTCTAAGTGTCAAGTCGTAGTATACATAGTATACCATGGATATACTAAGATAGAGAGAAAAACCCCTGAAAGGCATACCCTATATACAGTCCAATATACACCATATGTCTAGCACATACATATCCTCTAATACTAACTTAGATCACACAGGGAACCCCAAGTTTAAACGGAAATCCACAACCCCCCAAACTCATGTTCTAGCAAGGTTGAATGAACAACTAAAGCTAATCATAGTTTTAAAACTGATAAACAACAAGCTCAAAACATGAATGTCAACTAGCATAGGAAAGGAACCAAGCAATTTCAAAACCAAACAAGTTGTGCAAAAATTTAAGTTTAAAGCAGTCTTTAGTGCAGAACAATGATATAGAGGGGAATTATCACCTAGGATTATGATTAGCAGAGGACAGATTCAAGAAAAAATGGGAAAAGACTGGTTTAGTCTCAATATTCTTCTATTTCCAAATTTTCAAGTTACAGTCAATCAGATTTTGAAAACTCACTCAAATAGTTAACATATCAAACTAGTGGTAGAAGACATTTCAATTCTACTATTTTATAAAAATAAGATGTCACAGAAATAAAGTTCAAGGTCTAAAGTTATTTTCTAAGTCAGTTTTAACCCAACAGGTCCAGATGTCAAGCAACATAAGTAACAGATTTAGAATTCTTCCCAGGTTCTCAAACCCTAGCTTAGGTTCCATAATAATTCACAAAAGTTTCAACTCAACAAAAGAGTCATCTTAGAATATGAATAACCTCATGGAATACACTGACAGGTCCTAATGTTTATACTCAGTCTTGTTCTTAGAACTTAAACAAACTAGTCCAATTCAACTGTGGGAGCAAACACAATCTCATTAAGCCATAAAGAGTGGTCATGGCAGGTCACAAATGATCGGAAAAACTCATATGAAAGCAGTTACAAATCCCACAAGGGTTTAAAACATGGCTAGGATAGGTTCATAGCACTATTCTGAGTTCAAACATCTCCTCAGACATGTCTTAGTTCAAATAAAGAAAGCAAGGGTAGAAGTCATACTAGCAAACAACAATAGACAGTCTATAGTGAGCACACAGCTAAGGGAAAAGCACATAAAAGGCTAAATAGTCATATGGTAAAAAAAAACTCATGTTAATCTCTTTTTAGTTTAGTCTTGGTTTGTTAAAGCATAGAATAGTTCAACAGTAAGCAAGGGATATAGGAAACAAGTTTGAACAATCAGACACATAGAAAGGATGGGAAAAAGAATCCTGAGCTTATCATTAGATTAGGTTTCATGCTTTCTAGACTTAGTCCATTTAGATAACAATGTTAGACCAAGTGAACCAAGCAAACTATGAACAATGCTTCCATCAGATGCAAATCACAAATCAGTCAAGGAAGACAACCTCCTCATACTTCTTATTCTTCATTCCTCTTAGAAAAATCCTAAAAAGTAACAGAATCAACATCCATACAATATTCAGACTCCAAATCTCCCTAAAAGAAAAAAAATAACAAGGCAAGTCACAGGTCTTTAAGGCCCTTACTTAAAACAAATATGCCCACGTATTAGTCTTATAATTTGAATAGGTGAATTCAAGGAGTCATGTTTTAGACTTCTAATAACTGACAGGATTCAAGAAGGGCAATTCACAATGTAAGCCAAACAAATAACAGCGACAAGACAACCCTTCTCCTAAAACTTTTAAAATCACAGAGTGAAGAACAAGAAGGTCACAAATACCTTTTAAAGATTCTTGGAACTAATAGATCTTCCATATCAACATTCCACGTTCATGTAAATAGTTTTTAGG
Source organism: Lycium barbarum (assembly GCF_019175385.1). Lineage (NCBI taxonomy): Eukaryota > Viridiplantae > Streptophyta > Magnoliopsida > Solanales > Solanaceae > Lycium > Lycium barbarum. Next base: position 29,142,891 of record NC_083337.1, read on the forward strand.
AAAAAGAGAGAGCCTTCAACATACAAGTTTTTAAAAGAAGAGTTCAACCCATTTTTACAAGTTTATGTAACAAATAAGAAGAACAACAGTCTCAGATTATGAAGATGAGCTAATGTAATGACCCGTTTGGCTGTTATAGTTCTTTTGGGACTTTTGCTAGTTCTCGAGCATTGATTGACACATTTTCGACCCGAGGGGACCATTGACACGCTTCCCAAGGTATCTAGACTAGATTCGGGAAACCTGGGGAAAAATATAAGCTTAAAAGTGAAAGTGGTTGACCCGAAGTTTACTTTTGGGCAAACGAACCTTTTCGGAATTTCGTCAATTCTGAGAGGTCCGGGTAGTCATTTAGAACATGTGTGTGCATTTGTTTTGGTTCCTAATGCATTCGATTACACTTCGGGACATTGGATGGGAAATGGGAATTAAGGCATCAGTGGTTGATTCGGGCGATGAGACATCCGTTGGCAATTTTGAGGCCACAGGCACGTTCATAGCGCATTTTAATGTGGGACTAGGTATCTGGTATGTGAGCAGATGGCCTCGGGAATTAGGCGAAAAATTGGATCGAAACGAAAAACTTAGACCAAGATTCTAGTGTCAGCTTTGGCGGCACCAGCACCGCAGTAGCGGCACCACTGGGGTGGTATCCCTGCCGCTGAAGCGGTCCTAGCCATTTTTTCTTGACCACTGAAGCGGTCAGGTGGCCGCTGGGGCGGCGCCGTCTCTGCGGTCCAGTTACCGCTACAGCGGTGATGGGTAGTGACTGTGCATTTAATGAGTCTTAGACCCTCATTAGTTTATATATCGATATTGGGGCTTGGGAAGGCTGTTGTTGGAGACAATTTGAAGGAAATCTTGAGGTAAAACCTTGTCTAATCCTTTACTTCTCTTTAATCACAATCATCTTAGACTTTTACCTTCCCTTTTCAATCCCATAGAAATGGAATTTGAAGGAGAGTTTTGGGAGATTTTTCTCTATGAGTATTCTTGATAAATTGATGATGTTAATGTTAAAATGTGATGAATCTAAGCTTAGTATGCCCATATCTTCCATTTTAACATTGAATTTCGGATTTGGAGAATTACGGTTCATACCCAATTTGGAGGTTTTAATTAGAAATCAGATTTGGGGATAATTCTCAAGCTAAATTAACAATTAATGATGGGGTTATGATTACCTAGGATTCAATTTGGTATTTTATCCATGAATTTGCCATTTCGCCCTTGTGTGTCCGCTCCCCCAATTTCTAGGGTTAAAATGGACCTAATTGATATCGTAGCAATATTAGTATCATTATTCACGACTTCTAACTTAGAATTCGATTATGCTTAGACTACTTTGTTTATGAGCTTCAGAGAAAGGGCAAGGCGATAGAGTGACTTATTGGTGTTATAGTTCGGCAGTCCAGGTAGGTTATGGTTTACTTTTGGTGAGACTTAGTATAGTGAATCACATATTTAGATTATGATGTCGGAGACAGCATGTGAACCTTCGGGTGTGAAGTTGGGATGAATATTGCCTTAGGTTGGTCCCTGATGTGTGTTGGGACTAGCCACCCCGTTATATGCGTTGATTGCTTAATTGTGTTGGCTTGATGCCATGTGTAGTTGGTAGATAGAGATTTTCACTTGTTGTCCTGATTTGGATTGGATTGACATACCTGTTATTGGTATTTGTAATATGATACATTATTGGCGTACCGACTGTTGGTACTTGAGTTATTGATATATGTTGGTATACCTACTGTTGGTATTGTGATGTGATACACTGTTGGCGTACCCCGTTGAGGTACTTGTGATATTGAGCTTGCTTGTTGATGATTGACATATGCATTGCACACATTCTCTCATATTATCATGCATGGCCGATATCCGGTATCGTTGATTGAGCGAAACTGATATTTGATAAATTCTTTTACTTGAGTGATTGTAAAAAAAGGCCGATGTTCGAAGATCCATTCCGGAATCATTGTTTATATGAAACTGATACTTGATAAACTCTTTTACTTGAGTGATTGTGAGGAAGCCGATGTCCGAGGTTTAATTTTGGAATCGTTATGAAAATGATATTTAACAACTCTTTTGAGTGATTGTGAGGAGGCCAATGTCCGTTGGTTATATTTGGGCATCGTTGTTGCATGGTCGATTCCGATGCTATTCCGGATCGATTGTAGTGCATGGGTTTTCGTGGGTCCCCCAGAGTGGTGCCGGTGAGACTCCCCCTGTGAACAATTAGCTATGGTCCCTTCTGTCTGTTTGGCAAAGATCCGGGACGGGTGGCACTCAGATTTCATGAGTCACACTAGGTTGTGCTGCTGAGACGTCGATATTTCCGTTTGGAGTACATGTGTACATCTCATTTGCATAGCATGGAATGGCATCATATTCATACCATTATTGCATTACATTGCATTATGACTTGAGTGAGATGTTGTGATGACTGTATTGTGATGGATTGTATTGTTGATTCTATAGTGTTGATTGTTTCAGGATTAGTTATAATCAGACGTATTATATTGGGGTTAGATATTTACATAGGTGTTGATAGATACTCGGTTATGATTATATTGCTCCATGCGTGATTGGTTTACTTATTTATCTGTGTTATTTTCTGAATTATGTTAACTATGCTTAGTCGGCCTATGATGCCTACCAGTACTGTTGTTTGTACTGACCTGCACTTGCTGCATTCTTTTATGAATGCAGAGTATCAGACCGGATCTACTTCGCTGACTCGTGGCTGATCCACTTCTCAACTTCTACTTGAGTTTTCCAGGGTGAGCATGGCGTCCGCTGACCTTAAAGACTCTTCTATTGCTTATGTCTTACTTTTCACTCAAGACATGATTTGAGACATTTTATGTATTATTATTCAGACCAGAGTTATTCGGATTTAGATGTCGTTGTATTACCAGACCAGATACTGGGGCAGATTCATTTACTTTCGCACTTATCTATAGTATATTATATTGTGAGACTTACGTCATTTACTTCTTCCGCTATTTTATTATATTTATTGATTATGAACGTTGAGTTAAGGGTTCGCCTACCGAGGTGGGAATGGTAGGTGCCAGCATGACCTAGGCTAAAATGGGTCGTGACAAGTTGGTATCAGAGCCCTAGGTTACCCGGTCTTTTACACAAGAGCGTGTCTAGTAGAGTCTCGTGGATCGGTACGAAAAGCTCCGTACTTATCCGCGGGAGGCTATGGGACATTTAGGAAATCTGACCTTCTTTCCTTCAATCGTGCTACATTATTCAAATTGGCATCTGGAAAGACCAAATTGGTATCTGAGTCTTATATCTTCCTTCACAGATGGTGAGGATTTGCGACATGCCAGCATGGAAGAGGTAAACGAGGTTGGCCCCATCGATTTTCATGGGCGCACAGACGAGGATGCCTATGAGTTCATCGTGATCACACACGAGATACTCCATGCAGGAGGGATCACGGATACCCTTGGAGTTAGGTATGTTACCCTTCGATTTAGTGGTGGGGCGAGGTCATAGTGAAGAGACTACCTTACTAGCAGGCCAGCGTGCGTGCGCCCACCTACTTGGGAGCAGTTCTATGGGATGTTTCTGGAGTGATACGTGCCACGTTCTCGGAGGGATGAGCGTCAGGGTTAGTTCCCGCTCTACGTCAGGAGGGCATGCCGGTTTCTACTTACGCACTGTCCTTCTCCTACTTGGCTCGTTACTCCTACCCCTTGATTCTGACGAAGGCCGGTAGGGTTCGATGGTTCATTAGCGGGTTGGATAGTCCTCTCCAGCTGCCCTGTGTCTAGCTCGAGGCAGCGGACGCTTCGTTCGAGGCCATTGTTGACTGTGTAGTGAGAGTTGAGGCGGCGAGGGCGAGAGCAGCCAGGCCTCCGGGTGGAGATCCTTGATGGGGTGATGGCAGGTATTATTTCTGTCCGTCATAGGGCAACATATGTGTTATTTGATCCTGAATCCACTTATTCATATGTATTGCATTTCATGTCGTTAGTTGGGATTTACCTTGTGATAGCATAGATAATCCTTTTCATGTGTCTACTCCAGTTGGATATTCTGCGGTTGTTGATCGAGTCTACCGGTCTTGTTTAGTTACTTTTATGGGGTATGATACCTGGGTAGATTTGATGATTCTGGATATGGTGGACTTTAATATTATATTGGGTATGTCCTGTCTTTCGCCTTATCATGCAATCTTGGACTGTCACACTAAGACAGCCATTTTAGCCATGCCAGGCATCCCTAGGCTTGAGTGGAGAGGTACTCCTAGTCCCGCTCCGAAGAAGATCATTTCCTTTATTTGGGCGAAGAAGTTAGTAGGTAAGGGGTGTTTTGCATATTTGGCACATGTTCATGATACGACCGTTGATCCCTTGAGTCTATTCCTATTGTGAGCGAGTTCACGGAGGTATTTCCGTCTGATTTTCTGGGTATGCCACCCGATCGTGACATTGATTTCCGTATCGACGTGGACCCGAGTACTCATCCTATTTCCATCCCACCATATCAGATGGCACCAGCCGAGTTGAGAGAACTTAAGGAACAATTACAGGATTTATTAAGCAAGGGGTTCATTAGACCGAGCATCTCCCCTTGGGGTGCTCCAGTGTTATTTGTGAAGAAGAAAGATTGGACCATGAGGATGTGCATTGATTACCGCTAGTTGAACAAGGTCACTATCCGAAACAATTACCTTATGCCTTGTATTGATGACCTGTTTGACCAGCTTCAGGGTGCTTCGGTGATTTCTAAGATTGATTTGCGTTTTGGCTATCACCAATTGAAGATTAGGGCGGAGAATATTCCTAAGGCAGCATTTCAGACAAGATTTGGCCACTATGAGTTTCTAGTAATGTCTTTCGGGCTTACCAATGCCCCAGCTGCATTTATGACCTTGATGAATGGCCTTCTTAGGCAGTTCCTTGATTCTTTTGTGCTTGTGGTTATTGACGACATCTTGGTGTATTGCAAGAGTAGAGTGGAGCATGAGAGCCATCTTCGTACAGTCCTTGGGTTGTTGAAGAAACATAGTTTGTTTGATAAATTTTCTAAGTATGAGTTCTGGTTAGAGTCTGTAGCATTGTTGGGACATGTGGTGCCAAGGAGGGGATTATGGTTGATCCACAGAAGATTGAAGCTGTGAGGGGTTGGGCAAGGCCCACTACTGTTACCGAGATTCGCAGTTTTGTGGGTTCGGCCAGTTATAACCGTTGTTTTGTGAAGGGTTTTGCTTCCATTGCTTTGTCCTTGACCAAATTGACTCAAAAGGATGTTCCCTTCCAGTGGACGGATGCTTGTGAGGAGAGCTTGCAAAAGCTCAAGCTTCTTTTGACCACAGCCCCGATCCTAGCCTTACCTGTGGAGGGCAAGGACTTCGCAGTCTATTGTGATGCTTCCCGTCTGGGTTTGGGTACGGTGTTGATGCAGGAGGGTAGAGTGATAGCTTATGCTTCCAGTCAGTTGAAAGTTCACGAGAAGAATTACCCTACCATAACTTGGAGTTGTTGGTCGTAGTCTTCACTTTGAAGCTTTGAAGGCATTACTTGTACGGTGTCCATTGTGAGGTTTTCACCGATCACCGTAGCCTTCAGCATGTGTTTACTCAGAGGGATCTTAATTCCAGGTAACGCCGATGGATGGAGCTCCTGAAGGATTATGACATCTCTATTCTGTATCACCCTATTAAAGCCAATGTGGTGGCCGATGCATTGAGTTGCAAGGCAATGAGTATGGTGAGTTTAGCTTGATTGGTTGTTTTCGAGCGTCCGTTGGTCGTGGAGGTTCAAACTCTGGCCAATAGTTTCGTCCGTCTTGACTTCTCGGCCCCGGGCTAGATTTTGGCTTGTATAGAGACGAGATCATCGTTATTGGATCGGATTAAGGCTCATCAGTTTGAGGATTCTCAGTTGAGCAAGATCGGAGATAGGGTGTCAAGAGGTGAGGCCAAGAAGGCCGTGATTGATTCTGAGGGCATTCCGAGGATTAAAGGACGCGTATGCGTTCCTCGTGTTAGTGATCTGATTTAGTTGATCTTATCTGAGGCCCACAACTTTCGCTATTCCATTCATATGGGAGTGACTAAGATGTACCGTGACTTGAGACAACATATTGGTGGCGCCGTATGAAGAGGGGTATAGTTGATTTTGTAGCTAAGTGTGGAAATTATAAATAGGTAAAGTATGAGCATCAGCGACCAGGTAGGGTGTTTCAGAGGACGCCCATTCCTAAGTGGAAGTGGGAGATGAGTACCATGGATTTTGTCACGGGTCTCCCGAAGACCCTTGGCAAGTTTGATTCTATTTGGGTGATAGTGGATCGATTGACTAAGTCCACTCACTTTGTTCCGGTTCAGGTTTTTTATACCGCAGAGAAGTTATCCAAGATGTATATTCAGGATATTGTGAGATTACATGGGATCCCTATTTCTGATGTATCTGATCGGGGTACTATCTTCACTTCCCAATTCTAGAGAGCATTTCATGATGAGTTGGGTACCCGATTGGACTTTAGTATAGCTTTCCATCCCCAGACCGATGGCCAGTCCGAGAGGACAATTCAGGTGCTCAAGGACATACTGAGAGCGTGTGTTATCGACTTTGGTGGCCATTGGGATCAGCACTTGACCTTGGTGGAGTTTGCATACAACGACAATTATCATTCGAGTATTAGTATGGCGCCTTGTGAGGCCTTATATGGTAGGAGGTGTAGATCTCCAATTGGTTAGTTCGATGGATTCGAGGCACGACCTGGGAGAACTGATATATTGATAGAGTCCCTTGATAGAGTAAGAGTTATTCAGGCTAGACTAGTGGCGGCTCAGAGCCGGCAGAAGATATATGCGGACCGGAAGGTTCGGGATTTGAAGTTTCCCATTGGTGATCAGGTTCTATTGAAGGTTTCACCCATGAAAGGTGTTATAAGGTTTGGTAAGAGGAGCAAGTTGAGCCCTAGATATATTGGCCCATTTGAGATCATGGATTGTATAGGTGATGTAGCTTATGAGTTAGCATTGCCGCCAGGCTTGGCGGCAGTTCACCCGGTCTTTCATGTTTTGATGCTGAAGAAGTACCATGTCGACGGTACCTACATTATCCATTGGGATCCTATATTGCTTGATGAGAATTTGACTTAAGAGGAGGAGCCTATCGCGATCTTGGATAGGCAGGTTTGAAAGTTGAGGTCTAAAGAGATTGCTTCTATGAAAGTGCAATGGAAGCACCATCCTATGAAAGAGGCTACTTGGGAGAATGTGTCTGATATATGTAGCCGATATCCCCAATTGTTCGTTGATTCAGGTATTTTCTACTTTCCTTCTTTTCTTTGCTCGAGGACGAGCAACGGTTCAATTGGTATCTTATGTAACGACCCGTTTGGCCGTTATAGTTCTTTTGGCACTTTCGCCCATTCCCGAGCATTGATTGGCTCACTTTTCACCCGAGGGGACCGTTAACATGCTTCCCGAGGTGTCTAGACAAGATTCGGGCAACTTCGGGAAAAATATAAGCTTAAAAGTGAAAGTTGTTGACCTGAAGATGACTTTTGGGCAAACGAACCTTTTCGGAATTTCATCAAATTCGAGAGGTCTGGGTAATCGTTCAGAACTTGTGTGTGCATTTGGTTCGGTTCCAAATGCATTTGGATGCACTTCGGGACATTGGATGGGAAATGGGAGTTAAGGCATCGATAGTTGATTCGGTCGATGAGACCTCCGTTGGGAATTCCGAGGCCACAGCCGCGATCTAGTGTGTTTTAATGTGGGAGGAGGTATCTGGTATGTGAGCAGATGGCCTCGGGAGTTAGTCAAAAAATCGGATTGAAACGAAAAACTTATACCAAGATACTAGTGTCTCGTGTCCGCTTTGGCGGCACCAACACCGCAGCAGTGGCACCGCTGGGGTGGTAGCCCTGCCGCTGAAGCGGTTCCAGCCATTTTGGCTTGACCGCTGAAGCGGTTAGGTGGCCGCTGGGGCGGTCCAGTTACCGCTACAGCAGTGACTGTGCATTTAATGAGTCTTAGACCCTCATTATTTCATATCTCGATATTGGAGATTGGGAAGGCTGTTCTTGGAGACAATTTGAAGGAAATCTTGAGGTAAAACCTTGTCTAATCCTTTACTTCTCTTTATTCATAATCATCTTAGACTTTCCCCTTCCCTTTTCAATCTCTTAGAAATGGAATTTAAAGGAGGGTTTGGGGAGTTTTTTTCTACGAGTATACTTGATAAATTGATGATGTTAATGTTAAAATGTGATGAATATAAGCTTAGTAAGCCCATATCTTCTGCTTTTAACGTTGAATTTCAGATTTGGAGAATTAGGGTTCAAACCCAATTTGGGGGTTTTCATTAGAAATCAGATTTAGGGATAATTCTTGAGTTAAATCAACAATTAATGATGGGTTATGATTACCTAGGATTCAATTTGGTATTTTATCCGTGAATTTCCCGTTTCGCCCTTGTGTGTCCGTTTCCCCCAATTTCTAAGGTTAAAATGGACCTAATTGATATCATAGCAATATTAGTATCATTATTCATGATTTTTAACTTAGAATTTGATTATGCTTAGACTACTTTGGTTCTGAGCTTCAGAGAAAGGGCAAGGCAATAGAGTGAGTTGTTGGTGTTACAGTTCGGCAGTCCAGGTAGGTTATGGTATACCTTTGGTGAGACTTAGTATAGTGAATCACATATTTAGATTATGATGTCGGAGACAGCATGTGAACCTTCGGGTGTGAAGTTGGGATGGATATTGCCTTAGGTTGGGCCTGATGTGTGTTGGGACTAGCCACCCCGTTATATGCGTTGATTGCTTAATTGTGTTGGCCTGATGCTATGTGTAGTTGGTAGATAGCGAATGTCTCTTGTTGTCTTGATTTGGATAGGATTGACATACCCGTTGTTGGTATTTGTACTATGATACATTATTGGCGTACCCACTATTGGAACTTGAGTTTTTGATATATGTTGGTATACCCACTGTTGGTATTGTGATGTGATACACTGTTGGCGTACCCCATTGAGGTACTTGTGATATTGAGCTTGCTTGTTGATTATTAACATATGCATTGCACGCACTCTCTCATATTATCATGCATGGCCGATATCCGGTGATGATCCGGTATCGTTGATTGGGCGAAACTGATATTTGGTAAACTGTTTTACTTGAGTGATTGTAAAAAAAGGCCGATGTCCGAAGATCGATACCGGAATCGTTGTTTATATGAAACTGATACTTGATAAACTCTTTTACTTTAGTGATTGTGAGGAGTCCGGTGTCCGAGGTTCAATTCCGAAATAGTTGATTTATGAAACTGATATTTGACAACTCTTTTGAGTGATTGTGAGGAGGTCGATGTCCGATGGTTATATTCGGGCATCGTTGTTGCATGGCCGATTCCGATTTTAATCCGGATCGATTGTAGTGCATGGGTTCCGCGGGTCCCCCAGAGTGGTGCCGATGAGACTCCCCTTGTGAGGAATTAGACAGGGTCCTATCTGTCTGTTTGGCAAAGATCCGGGACGGGTGTCACTCAGACTTCGCGAGGCACACTGGGTTGTGCTGCCGAGACGTCGATATTTCCGTCCGGAGTATATGTGTATATCTTATTTGCATAGCATGGCATGGTATCACATTCATATCATTATTGCATTGCATTATGACTTGAGTGAGATTCCGTGATGACTGTATTGTAATGGATTGTATTGTTGATTCTATTGTGTTGATTATTCCAGGATTAGATATACTCAGATGTATTATATTGGGGTTAGATACTTACATAGGTGTTGATGGATACTCGGTTATGATTATATTGTTCCATGCGTGATTGGTTTACTTGTTTATCTGCGTTATTTTCTGAATTGTGTTAACTATGCTTAGTCGGCCTATGATGCCAGTACTGTTGTTTGTACTGACATGCACTTGTTGCACTCTTTTATGAATGTAGAGTATCAGACCAGATCTACTTCTCTGACTCGTGGCTGATCGACTCCTCAGCTTCTACTTGAGTTTTCTAGGGTGAGCACGGCGTCCGCTGACCTTGAAGACTCTTCTATTGCTTATGTCTTACTTTTCACTCAAGACATGATTTGAGACATTTTATGTATTTTTACTCAGACTAATGTTATTCGAATCTAGATGCTCTTGTATGACAAGACCAGATACTGGGGTGGACTCATTTACTTCTGTACTTATCTATACTATATTATATTGTGAGACTTACGTCATTTACTTCTTCCGTTATTTTATTATATTTATTGATTATGAACGTTGAGTTAAGGGTTCGCCTACCGAGATGGGAATGGTAGGTGCCCGCATGACCTAGGCTAAATGGGTCGTGACAGCTCAACATGAGCATGACAAGCCAAGGTTTAGATCAAATTCAAAGCAAATAAGGCAGCACAGAATCTCAAACAAGAAATAATTCCAGGTTTTAAGATCATTTTCAACCTCCCAACAACCTTTAGAGGGTATTCCAAGATCAAACATTTATTAGGTTCCCAACTCTGGTTTCACAACCAACAATAAATCTCACAAAATACAACAACAGACCTAGGTAACTGACCAACAAGAGGGAAGTAGACTCTAGCTTTTATTTGAGTGAGCGTCAACATGATATGGCAAATAAGGAGGATCATAGAACTTGTCTGGCCGAGGCATTCTCATCAGAACATACCAGCAATGGCTCAGGTGGAAGATTAATATACACACAAGACCAAAGATATTCAAATCCTTCTAATACACTAGTTAGACGAATTAGAGACCTATCCAGTTCTTACTTTTAAACAAATTCTTCTTTTTATAGTCTCTAGTTTACATTTACCATTCTAATGTCCCTCAAACAAGTGTATAAAGTCATTTCTAACTTTTCGATGTCCAGCCAAGTTACAAAACATCAAAGACATATCCAATAAGGCAAATAGTTATAAAAGCAGACAAAGAATCACTTTCTTATAGGCTTAGCATGTTATTCATGTCAAGTAAGAGAGAATCAGGGGTTTAGGAAGTCACTCTTCACAGGTTTGGAAAAAAAATAATCCAAAAGAGATGAAAACACATTCTAACATCCATAATATCAACAAGCAGGAGGTTAACACCTTTTAAGTTCAAATATACATGAATAAGAGTATAAGCATAATATATTGATCTAACAAAGTTATTCTCTCCATCTTAAGTAGTGTTAGGAGGTCATGGAAGTTATCACACAAGGCAGATTTAGAAAGAAACAGAGGTGCACATGAACAAATTATTTTTCCAACAAAAAAAAAAGAATAAAGCCTTAATTTCATTCTTTTGAAACCAGTTTCATTTGATGATCACTTAACCATCTCAGAGATGCTCCTATCACTTTCTAGTTCCCATTTTGACTAGAACTTAACTAATGATTAATACACACAAGAAACATGCTTACTTTAGAGCTTTAAGCAGTTTTAGATGATAAACACATGACAGTCACTCCCAAAACCAACCAGGTAATCCATACTCTATTAAGGACCATCCAACAGCAAGAAAGCAGAGTAGGTAACCATGACAGGACCAAAAGGTATTCAGGAAACACAAAAAATAGCAACTGATTGTCTCAAAGAAAAATATTACAGGTTCCCTTCCAGCCTTTAAAACTAACATATGAGGCAATAAACAAGGTCCAAAGTGAACACATAACTCATTTTAACCTAGTAAACCTTAATACTTAAATAGTTAATTGCTAAAGAATCTTTCTTTTCCCCTTTTAGACTTCATTACACCCATATTACATCATGGCAGCCTTAAACTTTCAATGAAACAGTAACTCAACAAGACTTGTACCAATAGGTTTAAAAAAAATATCACATATAAATAGACACAAACACTAAGTTCCTTAAATGAAATCTTGAAATGATTTTAGAATCCCATAAAGGCAGACAATGCATCAAACAAATTGAAACAATAAATATGGAAAAAATCTGAAATAGCTTAGTACATTTCTATGGGGCAACCAAAGATCAAAACAATATGGATTAGATCACAACTTCAACACCAACACTTAAGCCCTTTGAAATCAACCTTTTCTTTGAAAACCCCTTTTTTATTGGTATCTCTAGAGTAGTCTAAGTAGAATATATGTTTTGTAGTGTTCTTGTATATCTAGTAGTGATATAATATATTATATAGGCTATGTATAGGTGACATATTTACTGAATATATTTGGAGATAAGAGGGGTTTTTCTTACTTCGGTTTTTTTTCAACAAAAATTACAAAACAGGGAGAAGACCCTCTCATCTGGTTAGTTTTCTCTATTTATAGGAACAAAAAATAGGTCGAAGGGACAAAAATGGGAAGGCAAAGCCCACTCACCACTGAATCCCCCAATTTCAAACCCTCATTCAAAATTCAAAAAATCTAATAAAATTCCAACAAAATTCCAGCTAATATTCGTACTAATTCATACCTCAACCAACCAGAATTTTACATATCACAAAAAATAATGAACTTATATCCTAAAATCAAAAAATAAAATCCAACAAATCAGCAAAACACTAGGATAGTACACCTAGAAATTAATAGGAAAAAACCTAGTACATTCAACGGCTAAAATATGATAGAAACCCCTGAAATAGCACCCAATATGAGGGAATTTCTAGGAAATTTCCCTAGATTCCCTCAGTTAAGCGTGCATGGCACACAAGCTGGCTAAAGGCTCATGGCAACCACACACGAGAGGGAATCTAAGTAACATCCTAAAGAAAAAACCCAAATCGCGACGAGTAATTAAACTTATACGAAATTGAACCTGGAAAACGTAAGAGTTCATTACTGGGCATGAAAGCCCTCACAAATCTAGCCAAAAAATGGTTGCGAAACGCCGTGGCATCGCTGCCATGGCAGAAACCTAAAGTCGCGCAAATCGCCTGGAGGAAGAGAAAGGAGGTCGGGGTGGGAAATGAAAATAGGGGGGGGGGGTGGAATGTTTATTTTAATAAACTTCCACCCCTGTTTTTTATAAATCCCCATCCCTCTCAGTTTTAAATGGGTTAAATTCAACCCCTCTTCCATTTTAAGTTAAAATGAAACTAAGTACTAAAATACGCATATAAAAATAATTATTTTGGAAGTTAAAGATTTAAACTCGTAAATTTAAAATATTAGCTTCAAAACAAGCCTAATATTAATATAGTTCCGGAGAATATTTAAGCATGCGAAAAGTGCAGTGAAAAATAAACCGTAATTCATACGTCGTCTTAATTAACAATTTTCACGTGTTAGATGGGGTAGGATACACATTTTCTTTTTGAATTATATTATTGAAAGTAAACAACTCGTAATTTTCTTGCAATTATCAATTTTTACAGAATAATTATTAAACGTCAATTTTTGCAATTTTAATTTTTTAAATTTTTTTAAGGGCTTCCTTACTCCATTTGGGACTTGGGAAATTTGGAAAATTAAAATACGCGTTTTATGAGGTGCAAATTAGGTGTCAACAAGACTCATGAAGCTGATAGATGAGAAAAGCATCACCAAGATGTGGGGGGCCGCATTCACTTTTGGTCCATGAAAACATTATTCCTACTAAAGGGATTACACTAAATATTCGTATTTGGTGTAATGACTTTACAGTATTTAGAGACACGTACGCCAGCATCTTCCAGAAGTTGGTCAGCGTTGGGAAGATCAGTCCCATCAGATCTTGAAGGGCTCAAACTGAAGGAGTTGGCCGTCGAAAAATGTGTCTATACCTAACCCTTACTTTTTGTTTTAGAGTCTATATCTGTCACATCTTAGGATTCATCGTTGCAATCTCTACACTTGTATTTTCCTTACTCGCTTCCCCCCTTAAGGGTCTTACTTATACCATTCTAAAATCTGTTTCCTCACTTTCAATCTTGAATTCATGTATCCCTTTCGTCAATTCCCTTATTATACTGAATCATATTCATGCCATTTCCCATAATTTATAGCTACGGTAATTCATATGTGAAGTCTTAAAACACTCATCTTGCAGTTTTGCAACCAAATAATACAACAAACATAATAATCCAAACAAGGATGTATTTTACTTAACTCAATCGTTAGTTATGAGTCAATGTCTACATCCACTCCAACTAGCAACTTTTGTCCCACAGGGATACTCGAAATAGTAGTATGTCTAGCTATCCGTACCATCCATGTAATGTCACTTATCCCATTCTTCAATACTCAGAGTTCACTTTTAGCATCATCTTTCCCTTTTCTTCCTATCTCAAGTTATTCCTCTTTTTCCCGTAATTGACTTCTAGTAACCGTAAATGCACTTTCCCTTAAACCCGCCATCTTTGTTTTCAAGGATCTAAGTCTCATGTGCAACTAATACCCCTTATGCCTCATACCTTTTTACTCTTGTGTTGCACTCAACATTGATTTCAAAACCAATCATAATCATATCGTATTTGTCGTCGATGATAGCTACGGTAAATTCATAACTCATGGTTACATTTTTCTTTCCAACTTATTCCTTTATATACTTTACTCGTTCTGTCTTGATATAGGATATTCGTAGGAGATGCATCTTCCTTTTCTAATAATACGACTACTTCTTAAGCGCGCGTACTTCACATATTTCCATTTCTCTCTATACCCATACTTATTCCTTTACATTCTTTCCTCCTCAATTTATCTTATTACCTCTCGTTTTATAATCAATCCTTTATTCCACAAGGAACCCTATTCTTAACTCAGTACTGCCTTGTCCTTTAGAATATATCACTTCTATACAATCCATTCTCCGCTTCCAAAACTTATTCTGTTCATTTTGATCATCCCCTCTCATTCTTATTATGGTGATCCTTTTCCTAACAATCGTTCTATTTCGTTATTTATCTTTCCGTAGTCTTGGTATTTTACATACAACCAATGATATCCCTCGTGATCTCGATTATACAAATCAAAAACCGTTATTACATTGCCATATCACTATTCTCCAATTTCCTTTTCAAGTTGACTTCCTTTTTCCTTTTGCTTGCTATCATTTTTGTCATTGCGAAACCTCTATGTTGGACTTTCCCCTAACAAGGTCTTATAAGCTTTCTTATCTACTGCCCCATGGCTCGCTTATTGGTTTCACCCTTGCATTCACTCTTTATTCATATAGAACATATCACATTTTTAGTCGTTTCCTCGCTATACTTTACTTACTTTGTATTACAGTTCTTGCTATGTTCTCATTATATCCTGATCATAATCAACTCTATAGAGTGCCACTTCTTGACGTCATTCGCAAGCCTACTTATAAAATAGAATAAACCTGGCGAAGTAAGCATATTTAACCTATTACTCTTTCTGATCAGCCCTATTACACTTACCACATAAATAATCTTACCAATGCATTCACATTCGCTATAACCCTTCGTATTTCGTACCCCTGTCATGCTGTTACTTTATTTTGCTAATAGACTTGTCGTATTTTACTTGTGCTTATCCATCCAATAATTACTTCAATATCACACTCTATTGGAGTTACCCTTTCTATTCTATGTCATGCTTTAGTACTACCCGTCTCCCTAATTTACTGTAGCATTTCTCTTTACCATATCAATGTCGATCTTATAGTTACCGTTACTATCAATTCAACAACATTTAACTCATCTCTTGTAGTTGTCAACGATACTCCTAACTTAATCCCATCCTGCCATTACTTGTTTCACAACATCTTTTCCCGTTAGGACATATTACAAGCTTATATCTTATCTCCTTTAAATTCTAGGAAAATTTCGGCAGAGTTACCTCTATATTTCTTACTATCCAAAACCTGCACGCAACAAATACTAACAATGCCTCACAGGGCTAATATAT
This sequence comes from Lycium barbarum, assembly GCF_019175385.1. Lineage (NCBI taxonomy): Eukaryota > Viridiplantae > Streptophyta > Magnoliopsida > Solanales > Solanaceae > Lycium > Lycium barbarum. Next base: position 29,158,699 of record NC_083337.1, read on the forward strand.
ATACACGACATATCTCAGCCACACAGGGCTCCCAATTTTAAGTAAAAGTACAAAAATGTTGAAACTTACCTCATATATCACACCTCGAGATGTACCTGATCCTTTAGTGATCTGCCCTATTATACCTTCCTGTTTACTTTCGCTTTCATTCTTCAACTTTACATTTCAAGCATATCGTGATATTCTTACCCTACTCGACATACATCTTTCATACCGTTGCTTAGCTTTGCACTGATTCATTCAATTTGATTAGTTCACAAACTTATAACCGAACTTATCATCAAGAGTTACATTTAATCAATTCCTCTGTTGTACTTACACTGACTTACCTCTATAACAACTAATCCATTATCATATAAATACATATTCTGATAACGTAGCCTCAACGAAGTGACTTACCTCTGTAACTTTTAATATCATCAATCAATTTCTTCTGTCAATATCGTTCTTCTGCTGAAATCAAGGGTTAGTATAAGGAATCTCATTTCTTATAGCTTGGCTCTATCGCACGATCTTAGATATGAAAGAAAAGTAACATCCTAAATGCCCTGTAGCCTCCTGTTTATAAATGTGGCACGCAACACACCATAAACAAGACTCTACTAGACACAACTTTGCAGACAACCCCTAGGACGAACTGCTCTGATACCACTTTGTCACACCCCAATTTTGATAGGGCATGATGGGTACCCAACTCTTACTTAGAGCTGAGCGAACCCTCTGGCATTCACATAATGAAACTGGACATAAAAAACAATTCAGAAATATAATAAAGTACTTTCCGTCAAACTATAGAAATTTGCGAACAATACTAAATTAATAAAAAACCGAGTAAGTCAAGCTGACATATCGGCCTACATGGTCTCTTTACTCAACGCATGACATCTTAACATACTAACCATAGGACACTGTCTGCAAAGTCTCTAAGAGTAAACACCTGAATCATATGATTCAGGATAGGGCCCCAACATAACCATACACACATATGATAGCCATAATGACTCGGTACTACTCCAGGAAGCAAATGGGGTTTGCCAATCCTAGTTGATAGCCAACCATCCTAGCTGAATACTTTTACCTGCAAAACAATCTGGGATTGTGTGGCATGAACACAGCGCCACCAGGGAAAGGGACGTCAGTACGAACAATGTACCGAGTATGTAAGGCATAAGAGCATCAAGTATAGATAGATCATGAAAACCAGTATCAATAATCATATGGAAGAAACGAAGTAGGAGACATTCGCAAATCATGTGAGACTTAATACCATTATTTGAGCAAGAAAAAGGATCGACGAATCCGAGTATCAAGGAGGGTCATATCAAGAAAGTGACTCACTTATATCTCTTGAAAGGATATTCCTGAGGAATCAATGGAGTATTGCAACCTAGAGTTATTACTAAGAAGGAAACTCATTTTCAACTATTCAAAGGGAATGTTATAGATAGTGCATGTCAGAGGATTAAAATGATGACTCCAAGAAGGATGTATGATGCAGACTATGCGACCTAAATAAAGAGTGGAAGTAGACCTATAAGAATTAAAAGAGAGAACAAGAGGAACAAATATGCGATGGTAAACATACCCAAAGGAAAGACAGCTCCTATTCTACAGTGTTACTGGAAAGATGACTCCAAAACAAGAAAAACTCGACCTAAGCTTCAAATGTAGATAGATATACTAAGTTGCAGTCAATTATGGAAGTAGCTAAGTTATGACCACTTTCTTTGGAAATTCAATATTAACTGAAGTCAGGTGGAGATGATAGAAGAGTAATTGATTTGTCATAAGATCACCATAACCAGTATACCTATACAAGACTAGTTTAACATTCGAGGACGAATGTTCTAAAGGGGTGAAGGATGTTACATCCCATGTTTTCATGCGTGCGAGTTAAATGACATTAGTAATGGAAGTGAGGTTACCCCTCAAGCATATAGGTGGTTAGAGTGATGGTACAGATGTATCCTAAGGATTAGAAGTTAAACTAATCAAAAAAAAAAGTTTCGTCGAGGTTCGAGATTTATTTGAATGAAATACGGTCCAAGCTATAACATCCCGTATTGTTGGACCAGAAAATTTAACCGTCCAACATGAGAAATTGTACCGAGGCCTTAGAATTTGGTCATACTCAAGCATGAAAATCAAGAACTCGGTGTATACGAGAAATGAAGTCCCGAAATGATTTAAGATGGAAAAGTGTAATGACGATGATTGCAAATAATATTTTATGTATGGCAAAAGAGGCTATGTACTAGTGCTATGTCACATGATCATGACAATGAGTACATGAAGTGTATTAAGAATGATTACTATTTAAGTGAATTGAGATCAAGGAATTAATGATATGATTAATTGGTTAAATGTTGGACTAAAGAGGGAGGCTAGAAATTAATTAGCGTATTATTGGATGTGAAATAATATGGATATTCTCCCACTACGTGGCAGCAACTATGGTAGTACCTCATGGATGAAGTAAATTAAAACTAGTAGCATTATGTGTTCATATTGATATGATGAGTCATATCCCTTGGAATGCAAGAGTTGCACGTGGACAGTGGAAGAGCAAAACATGTCAAGCTTGGATTTTATATTTACTGTGTGAAATGTCATTTAAGGCAAGGGTGGTTTTCTTTTCCTTTCTATCTTATTCCAGAACCTTATTTCATTAACCTTTCTTTAAATTTAGCCAAGTTGCTACGTTTTGGTTTTTTCCAATTAGTAAAAGTAGCATTACATATTTTGTATCCACTTTCGCGCATCAATCTATTTTCAACTTCATGTCATCCTTGATGTTTCCATATACTTATTATTATAAATTGGTATGAACCATATTTGGGAGCACTAAACTAATGGAGTCGGCAAGTAGACTATGAGTGGTCTAGCTTGTCAAAGAATACCTAAGTTAGATTGGATCATTGCAAGTCCGAGCTTTCTTCGTAATGAAGTAAGGTGGAAGAAGATTAAATCTTGGCATATAAGGTATGAAATCCTCTCTCCTAGATGTATTTGAGTTATCCGAGTCGTATCTACGTTGCTAGATGAAAGAATTACGAAAACTATATCGGAAATCGGATAAATTGTTATTGTTATCATGTGGGATGTTTGGTGGTTGTTATGAATTGTTTTGTGGGATGGAATATCGTGGGATTGGCTGTAGTTGTTGTTGTTATGTTTGTTGTTATACTATGTATATACGGAAATAAAGAAGTGTATACAAGCATCGGTATAGGAATTTATATTGGGCTGTTTTGGAAGTGATTTAAGAATGAATTTGATTCTATTTGGGCATGTATTTGTTGATATTGATGTTATTATTGGGATTGATATTTTGGCTAAATTGGGATCATGAGGATTATTAAGTTTTTAAGGAAGATGCTACCCGAATATCGTTAGATTTCTAAGTAATTAAGGATTGGTTTGAAAGGGTATCCTAATTTGATTATTGGCATATTTGGTATTGTTTGTAGATTGGTGAAGCCCGAGACCTAAGTTACGGTTAACTTGAGAAGCGACAAGGTATGTTAAGGCTATTCCCTTTTCTTCTTTTGGCATGGTCTATATGGAACAAACGGACGACGAACGTATAAACTCCAAAGAAGCTTCTATTCTTAAATACAAGAATGGCTAATGTTCTTGATTTCCAGAAGCTATTGCATTATGTCCTGATACGTGTCTATGATTCCTGAAGTCCTATTTTGATATTATAATCCATAGTGACATTCGAGGGTATCATGCTTCCAGGTTATTCAAAGAGTTTCAGAAATAATCTTATGAGTCTCACTTGCATTCATTTGCTTCTATATTTATGTAAAACTATCCCTTCTTTCTTTTTGGCATGAATTACATAAACGAGCGAACGATGAACATACATGACTCCAATGAATTCTAGTTCTCAGCAGTACTTGACATGACAGTTGTCTTTGATTCTCAAGTGTCGGTTCATTCTAATCATTCTATTAAGTCTCAGATGATGATATAGTTTGCATATGGTTGCTCATGATATTCTACTCGTGCATGCTGTTAATATATCATTCACTGAGTCCCGGGCCGGGTATGTATTCGTGCACAGTTTCATTGCATTATTCACCGAGTCCCTCAGTAGAGGGTCGGGTACAGTATATATATGATTATTATATTATATATGGATCAGGCCGTACGTTCCTCGGCATTATTATATTATATATGGATCGGGCCATACGTTCCTCGACATTATTATATTATATATGGATCGGGTTGTACGTTCCACAACACTATCAGTATATTATAATCTATGCCTATCATATGCCATAGAGTCAGTTTCGGTCATGCAGGGTTACTAGTTATTCTCAGATGTTAGACACAGATGCATTCAATTATTGATACTGGTTTTCATGATCCATATGTACTTGATGTTCTTATGCCTTACATACTCGGTACATTGTTCGTACTGACGTCCCTTTTCCTGGGGGCGCTATGTTCATGCCACACAGAAGAGTGCGATGCATTCAAGTTTGAGTTGGAGAATTTGGTCCACAAAGGCGCCATTTGGTTAGTGCTCCCATCCCAGTACTAGGATTTGGGGCCTTTAAGGCCAGAAAAGGTTGAACGGACAAACAACCTGTTGACCTCAAAAGAAAGGTCACCTTTTGGTTGGTTTTAGGGGGATCCCATTTTTTGTACTTAATACGGATTTGTCCCCCCCCCCCCCCCCCCCATTTTGTGTAAACAGAACTGCGCCGACCTGATGTCCTAAGGAGGGATACGTAGGAAGCCCTATCGGGCCTGGTCACGTGTACGTTTAAGGTAGGGAATCTTATCTTATGTAAATTGAACTACGGAAGGGACTAACTTCCCGCGGAGGGAAACGTAGGCAGTCTACGTAAGACTCGATCCTGATATATTATAAATACTATATTCCCCTCACTCCACAAAATCCCAAGTACCCAAAACTCGGTACAAGAGATCAATTGAGCATTTAAATCAAACATACGATTATTTATGTGCTAAGTGTTTTAAACTGCCATCTATGTGATATCTTTATTTTCTTTCCATTTTGAGTTATTCTTTTCTTATAGAAAGAAAAGTTGATTTGTGTCCACACTGGCATACTTCAACAGATCCAAAGCTGCAATATCATCCTTATCCCAACAAGATAGAGTCAAAGAAAAAATGAATGGTACTTCCGAGAACGAAACTACCCCCTACTGACATTGCTCTCAGAGAATCGCCTCTGCGCGTACTGCCTGAATCGTCACCTACTGAGACGTCATGAAAATGATGTTCGAAAAAATCTCCCATCTTCAAGAGAAAGTGACACGAAACAAAGCTGCTAATGCTGCCTGAGAGACCCTGCTGAAGAAAGAAGCCCCCGCCCCCTCATTTTTTCCATCTCTAAATTCACCATAACCTGATCACTTTCCCACCCGATCCGTTATGACCACCATGCCATTTACCCCAATCGACGAGCATATTGGTGACTTGAACCACACCCCACTACCACTTAACACTAGCCAAATTCTCGAAATCGCTCACTCTATCCCCTCTTACCTAACACCACAAAATACTCATCCCAACATCACTATACAACCAAGCGTCATCCCACTACCAACCGACAAAAGCACCCCTATTTCCCGAACTCGCCCTGCTTTTTCTTTCCACACACCTGTCACACCGGGTATATTTTCATCTAATCAAGAAATTGACCATTATGAGAAGATGGAAAGGAGTGAAAGGCTGAGCAGGAAAAACAGGAAGAAAGGCTTGAGTGAAAGATGACCGCAATGTTATAACGGTCCATGAGAACTACCCTTACTAGCACAGGCTTGAGCTACGACGATTTGTGTATGCATCCAAACTTGGATTTACCCAAGGCCTTCAAAGTACCCCATTTTGAGTTGTTCAATGGGACGACCAATCCTAAAGCACACCTACGGTCCTATTGTGACCAATTGGTCGGCGTCCGAGATAACCAAGTGCTAATCATGAGGCTGTTCAATCAAAGTTTGACTGGAGAAGCCTCAGAATGGTTCACGGCGCAAGATATATGTCGTTGGATCACATGGGAAGACATGGCTGTGGCTTTCATGGAAAGGTTTCGCTTTAATATGGAGACGGTACCTGATAGATACTACTTGGAAAAAGTAAACAAAAGTCCACTAAAAAATATGTGAGTAGGTGGAGAACAGAGGCTGCCCGGGTACAACCCCCTGTGGGTGAAGAGGAACTTGTGTCGGTTTTCATCTGTTCACAAGAAACAAATTTCTATCCTAGAATGCTCTCAATGGCAGGAAGACTTTTCTCTAAAATTGTCAAAATGGGCGAGGCCATAGAAAATGGTCTCAAGACTAGCCGAATCATAAGTATGACTGAAAAATCCACTGGTTCAAGCTCAATCAGGTTCATGCGCAAGAAGAAGGAAGACGTGGCTGGCATATCCCACACTCCTAGTCCCAAACCCAAAAGGAGAGAAGATTTCCCGATGGAAGCATATGCTTGACCACCCCCAAATTATCAAAAGCTCCACAAAATGCCTTCCAATCACCTCCCCCGAATTGCCAAGCTCCACAGCCAAATTGTCAAACTCCCCTACCCATTTACCGCACTCCACAAAATAGCCAACCCAATACCTACCAGAATCAACCACCACCAAATGCCTATAATGCGTCGCGTTAGAATTTCAAAAAGAAGCCACCTCAGGTGTTCACCCCACTGATGGAATCCCGAATTGATTTATTCAAAAGATTAAGTGCGGCTAGGATGATCCAAACACTTCCCCAAAAGGTCATTGACCCAAAAAAATAGTTTTACCGAGCTGACCAGACATGTGCCTATAATTCCAATGGCATAGGACACAATACTGAAGATTGCCTTAATCTCAAGTACAAAATACAGGATCTGATTAACTAGAAAGAAATAGTACTCCAGACGGCCCCTTCAAATGTGAACACCAACCTTTTGCCGAACCATGGCAACAATGTGATTCACATGATTTTAAGAGAGGAAGACTGGGTCACAGGAAGGCGCACAATCTGCGATTCTGTGAAAGAACTTGAGCGCACAGTAGCATCATTGTCTTTGCAAGAACGCTCGCGATTCAAAGTATTAATCCCTGCACCAGTGACAACACATATAGCTCAAGTGACTCTAGCACCACCTCGCAAAGAGTTCGTAGTCCAAGTTGCTACCACACATGGCCTTACAAGATTAGGAAGATGCAACACTCCCTAAGACCTGGCTCAAGGGGCACCTCAAAGGGAGGAAAATCAGAAAAGGACTATCACCGAAGGTGAAGCTCAAGATTTCTGGCGCCGAATGTAGACAAAGGAATACTCTATTGTTTACCATTTAAAGAAAACGCCAGCCCAAATCTCAGTACTGGCATTTTTGCAAAGTTCACCTCAACACCGCTTGGCTTTGATGAAGGTATTGCAGGGAGCTTACATCCCGGCTGGGATGAACAGTGAAAATCTTGCCGAGATGGTTGCTCTTGTTATGGAGGAACATCACATTGCCTTCACAGATCAGGAGTTGCTTAAAGACGGTATAAATCACAACAAGGCATTGCACATCACTATCATGTGCCGCAACAAAGTGGTAACTCGAGTATTAATCGACCACGAGGTAGGAACAGATTTTGTACCTGTTATTGAAGATGCACCTAAAGGAACTGATTTTCATGTCATGGAGTTAGTGGGATCTTCCCACAAGATAAACTCCCGGGAAACTCCTATGCTAGCAGTTACAAAATAATCGCATCTACAATGATCCTAAACGGGTTTGAACCCAGAAAAGGTCTAGGAAAGAACTTGCAGGGCATCACCGAGTCAATTCCCATACTCTCAGAGAATTTTCGCTTTGGGCTTGGTTACGTCCCAGTAGAAGAAGAGATAACTACCAAGAAAAAACAGGAGGTTGCGGATCTTTGCAAACCCATTCCAAACTTGTACTAGTCATTTCCCCACAGAATGCCTATGCCTGGAAATGCTAACATTAAAGAAGGGATAAGGATGCTATTCCAAGAAGAAGATTGCTCCGTGATTCTGGAAGAATGTGCTGAAGTGCCCACTGTCAGAGAGGCAGAATCGAGTGAGCAGCTATCCAACTGGACCTCTACCCCGCTACTGGCTCTTCGGTAGTGAAAGATGAATTTATTTTGAAAACATGGGGAGAATCGGTCGAGGCCCGATTGCTCATCCTTTTGTCACTTAAATACCTCGTAATGTTTTCAAAAAATGGAAGTGGTTTGATGTGAATCCAGGCCAGGACCACAGTTTGTACTTCTGAATATTTTTAAATTAATGAAAGCCTCGATTTATCAAAACTATTTTTATTTGTTTGTTGCATGCATGTTTTATACTAACATATTTGGCCTTGAATTTTCAGTAATAAAAACGATAAAGCAGTCCTAAATGTCATGACATATTGCGAAACGAATGAGTCGGGCAGCACAGAGGAAGAAGAGTACGAGGAATACGATGAGACCACAATGCTACCTGAGGGTCTCGTGAAAAAAGTAGGACAACTAGAGAATGAGTAGAAGCCATAAATCTAGGTGATGAAGAGAATGTCAAAGAGACAGGGATAAGTGCGCACCTAGAGCCGCCTTTCAAAGAAGAATTGATAAGTTTACTAAGGGACTACGTAGATATCTTCGCATAGTCATACGCCGGCATGCTAGAACTAAGTACCAGCGTAGTATCCCATAAGTTGCCCATAAACGCGGGTTTCGCTCCAATAAAGCAGAAAACCAGGCAATTCAAACCGGACCTTAATATCTGAATCAAGGATGAGGTGGAAAAACAGATCAAGTCAGGAGTGGTGGAGGTGACTTTATACCCCACGTGGCTAGCCAACATAATCCTGGTACCCAAGAAAGATGGCAAGATAAGAATTTGCGTGGATTATCGAGATCTTAACAAGGCTAGCCCAAAGGATAATTTTCCACTCCCGAACATCCACATACTCATACATAATTATGCCAAACACGAACTGCAATCGTTCGTGGATTGTTTCGCCGCCTACCATCAAATCCTAATGGATAGAAAGGATGTCGAGAAAACAACCTTCATCACTCCATGAGGAGTGTACCATTACAGGGTAATGCCCTTTGGCCTCAAGAATGTCGGCACAACATACATGAGAGCAATGACTACCATTTTCCACGACATGATACATAATGAAATTGAAGTCTATGTGGACAATGTCATTATCAGGTCAAGGGAAAGTTCAGAGCATAGCATACATTTGAGGAAATTCTTCGATTGGCTCCGAAAGTTTAATTTAAAATTGAAGCCGGCTAAGTGTGCGTTCGGAGTACCGGCCAGAAAATTACTGGGATTCATAGTCAGTCGAAAGGGCATAGAGCTAGACCCAACAAATATCAAAGCAATCCAAGAATTACCTCCTCCCAGAACTAAGAAAGAAGTCATGAGTTTCCTAGGAAGGTTAAATTACATTGGACAATTCATAGGTCAATCCACCATCATCGTGGAGCCCATCCTCAAACTCGTAAAAAAGGACGCTTCTACAAAATGGATAGAGGAGTGCCAAGAGGCATTCGACACTATCAAGGGATATCTGTCCAATTCGCCAGTCTTGGTGCCACTAAGGTCTGGGAGCCCATTGCTGCTATACTTGTCAGTTACTGAAAAGGTCTTTGGTTGCGTGTTAGGACAACACAATGAAGAAGGGAAAAAGAAACATGCCATTTACTATCTGAGCAAAAAATTCACAGCTTGTGAAGCAAGATACACGCTAGTGTAGAAAACCTGTTGTGCTCTAACTTGGGTGGCTCAGAAATTGAGACATTATTTGTCTTCATACACCACTCATCTTATATCCAAAAAGGATCTGTTGAGGTACACATTCCGTCAGCCCATGCCCATCGGGAAGTTGGCCAAATGGCAGATGCTGTTAAGTGAATTCGACATCATGTACGTAGCCCAAAAAATCTGTCAAAGGATAGGCTTTGGCTGACTTACTAGCTGCAAGTCCTGTAGATGAAGAGCTCGAACCACTTCGCACTTATTTCCAAACGAAAGGGTGTTGTCCATAGAAGAAGGAGCGACAGAACCTTACACCAGCTGGAAACTGTTCTTTAGCGGATCAGTGAATTACAAAGGTTCTGAAATCGGAGCGGTCTTGATATCAGAAAATGGGCAACACTACCCCATGGCCGGATAGCTCAAATTCCATTGTACCAACAACATGGCTGAATACGAGGCCTACATCCTAGGTCTCCAAATGGCACTGGATATGAATATCGATGAATTACTAGTCATCAGAGATTCTGACCTGCTGATTCATCAAGTATAAGGCGAATGGGCCACCAAGAATGAAAAGATCTTGCCATACGTGAACTTGGCACAAAGATTGTGCAAGAAATTCAGAAAGATCGATTTTCGACATACACTAAGGGCTCAGAATGAATTTGCCGATGCGCTAGCCACAATATCGTCGATGTGTCACGACCCAACCGGAGGGCCATAACGGGTACCTGGTGCTACCCCACCTGGGCACCTCTTAACGTGCATACACATTTACATCTAGGTGAGCCACATAGCTGAATCATGTTTTCTATCCATCAATCATACTATTTCCATTGGGCAACAATACATTTATATCACCATTAACAACTATGCCCACAACAGTGTACATAAGCCGACGAGGCTAACAAAATGATATCCAAAATATAGGCCGAATACATCTAACTATATATACATGTCTACGAGCCTCTAAGGAGAGTGTGTCACATCATATAGGCGAGACTGGACCCTGCCATGCCCATAAGTATGTACACAAAAGAATAGATACCAAAAGTTGTAGCTCCGAATGAAATGGAGCTCCGCTACGTAGTCCTTGAGTAATAAAGCTATGGATCAAGCCTGTCTCCCTAGCCACCTGCGGGCATGACGCAACATCCACAAACAAAAGGACGTCAGTACGAGGAATGTACTGAGTATGTAAATCATGATCAACATCATTATAAAAGAACAATAGACAACATAAGAGATAGCATAAGATGGGAGGTAGTAGAACCATCGTCATAAACACTTACTTGCTTTTCATAGGGACCTTCCATTTCTAATGCGTGATTGTGTACATACATCCATATCTGTATCCGTATTCACATTCGTACTCATTTACATTCATATCCATATTCATATTCATATTCATTTACATATTCATATTCATATTCATATTCATAGCATACCCGACCATGGAGGATCGATGTTTCACATGCCCGGCCATGGCAAGGCTCGGTGATTATACATACCTGGCCCTACCAAGGCTCAGGGTTATCCGTACCCAACTGCAGTGGTGCATGCGCAATACATATCATACCCGGCCATATAAGATCGGGGTTACATAATAGTCATACATAGACACATATGCTTAGGAGCTCATAAGCATCTTTGACATCATTACTATCGTCGTTTTATTACATCTATCCTTAGAGGATCACTCATCGTATAAGGAATTTAGTATAATCATAAACACAGCGAGAATCATGAGCTTTAGTAGCTTTAAAGATATAATCATTTGGAGGACATCATAGGCTCATGAAAGAATAGATATATAGCCAAAGAACCATGCCTTATCGAAAGAAGGATTAGCCTTACATACCTTTTCATTCAACTATACTACCGCTTGAACGTTCTCCTTCAATGCTCACGTTCCTACCTTCATTAAAGTTAGGCTAACATTAGAAAATCGATAGCTTAGCATACTTGACTAAAGCTAGAGAAAATTGGGCAGCATCTCCTTTGTTTATACAACTTCCTCCATAGCATACATCAACTCCCAAATATCAATAATAACATTCACAACATCATAACAATAGTCTTTATTCACCTACATTATCCTTACTTCTCAATTCACTTCCAATCATCCATATCCGTGGTCATGGCACACTATTACGTTCACTTATATACAATGTCTATCCCATGTTCTTAACATCATTTATAACATAATCATAATCACAACATATCACGAATCATGACTTAATCCAAGCTATTACTCAAAAATGACACTATTCCCACATTCATGACCCATTTTCTATTTCCTTCTACAATACAAGTCTTTCAACCTCTCAATACCTTGAACAACATGGAAATACCATAAAACTTACCTTAGATGGTGTAGGAATGAACCTCGAGTGGAAACACTTCACTTGAGCAAAACCCTAGTTCCACCTCCACTTGGATTTCTTGTCTTGGATGAACTTTAATGAGTTTCTTACAGTTGATTCACTTGGTTTGATGAAGTTGATCACTAATATCTCTTGAATTCTTGTGGGAGAAGTGTGGAGAAATATTATAGAGAGTTCTATAGAGAAGGGAAGTGAAGAGGAAATAAAATGAAATGAACTTGATCCCTTATTAATAATACTCCATCTGTCCCGACTAGATTCTACGGACCAACATACGGTCCGTATAAATTTCACTTACCGTATGTTTGACCGTAGATTTGGTCCAGTGAGGCTGGTCATCTGGGCTGATTATACCCCCAAACATATGACCGGTATATTTTATACGGCCAGTATGTTGGGCCGTATAATGCCCAGTTCTTCCGAACTCATTCTCGTCGACCCGTTTGATCTCCAATCCTTATGAAACATTTTTAACACTTGTTTATCACCTCATTAACAATATAAGGGACGCTATAACTTTTCTCCAAAATATCATTAAATCATCATTAACTTGTTACTCGTAAATCCTTTCCGATACATATCGTATGCCTTGCCTTCTCTTGGCAAACTTTCTTCTCTTACCTCGAATGTCCTTGAAATCTCAATTAGGGTCATCAAATGCCATTCCTTACTTATTGCAATACCGTATACTTCGTACTCTTTGTCAGTCTATTCACTATGAATCAACAAAATATTTTCCGAGGTGTAACACGATGATCCAAGATCCTGAAAGTAGTCACATTGACCCGCTAAGGATAAGCTCGAAAGAGGAACATGCACACTATTGCCACGTGAAAGCTTAGGTAGATGGTAAACCATGGTAAAATGACATCAAAATGTATCTAGAAAGACGGGAATATCCCGAAGGCATTACAAATGGACAAAAGAAGATCGTCAGAAGAATGGCAAATGGCTTCTTCCTAAACAAGGAAATACTGTACAAACGGTGGCCGAATTTAGGTCTGCTTCGATGCATAGATGCCGGTGAAGCCACCAAACTTTTAGAAGAAGTACATGCTAGGACATGTGGACCCCATATGAACGGATTCGTACTGGCAAAGAAGATTCTACGAGCTGAATACTATTAGATGACTATGGAAAGTGATTGCTGCAAATATGTGCAAATGTGCCATCAATGCCAAATCCACGGTGATATAATCAAGGTCCCTCCAAGTGAGCTTAATACTGTGAGCTCACCATGGCCTTTTGTTGCTTGGGGCATGGATGTTATCGGACCCATTGAACCCGCAGCTTCAAATGGCCACAAGTTCATTTTAGTTGCCATTGACTACTTCACCAAATGGGTGGAAGCAACGTCTCACAAGTCAGTAACAAAGAAAGTGGTAGCTGACTTCGTATGAAACAACATCATATGTCGGTTCGGTATAACCCGAGTCCATCATAACAGAAAATGGAGCAATCTGAATAGCCATCTGATGAAGGATATCTGTGAGCAATTCAAGATCACTCACCAAAAATCGAAATCTTATCGGCCACAAATGAACAGAGCCGTAGAAGAAACCAACAAAAATATCAAGAGGGTATTGAGAAAAATGACTGATAATTATAATGGTTGGCAAGATCAGTTGACTTATGCATTACCGCGATACCGTACTATGGCCAGAACTTCAATAGGAGTGACTCCATATCTGTTAGTCTACGGTACTGAAGCAGTCATACCTGCCGAAGTTGAGGTACCTTTTTTGAAAATCATTCAAGAAGCAGAATTAGACAATGCTGAATGGTTCCGAGCTTGATATGAGAAATTGGCTTTAATTGACGAGAAAAGGATGGTTGCCGTATGTCACGGTCAACTGTACCGACAAAGAATGGCAAGAGAGTTTAACAAGCGAGTTAGGACTAGAATTTTCCAAATTGGGCAAATGGTGCTCAAAAGAATTTTCCCACATCATGATGAATACAAAGGGAAGTTTGCTCCCAACTAACAAGGTCCTTATGTGGTCCGCAAAGTACTCTCCAGAGAAGCAGTAGTGTTGGTAGAAATGGACGGACAAGAATGGCCAAAGCTAATCAATTCAGATGCAATCAAGCGCTACTATGCATAAGAGACAAGTTGTTCAGTCTGTAGTAGTACTTTTGTTTGTAATCATTATTTTATCTGCTTGTATTAGCTATTCCCTTTTGCTTGTAATCGTTTTGTAATAGATAGGAAAGACCAAAACATCTTTTTTAATCTGAACTACGTAATGACCTGACTTCCCCACTGTGGGATACGTAGGCAGTCCATTTGGGACCCGGTCACACTATTAGTAAAAACCAAAAACTCCTTTACTTTTATTTTGAACTACTTTTGACCTGAATTCCTGCTGCGACAAGATATATAGGCGGTCTTTGAGCTCAGTCACACCAAAACAAAAACTCATGAAACCATTAGGAAGCCTCAGAGATAGAACTCCACGAAGAATGCAAGGATTACCACATTAAGGCGGAATTTCCAAGAGGATCTCAAAAGTTTACGCCGTCAATCCGCTGCAAAGAGTCAGCTAACCCAGAGTTTCAAACTGGGGCAGAAATTTTGAGAGCTTCTCAAAATTTCTCATTTATTTAATACTGTAAACTGGGCCACCTCAAAATTTCTCGCAACTTGGAAGATTCGACACGAGAGTTCGTCGATCAAGACTCGAACTGGGGCAGATTTTTTGGGAAAGGGTTAAAAAATTCCGCGTGAAGAAAGCCATGAACCCCAGTCACAAAAGAAGGGATCTCCCTCATTTAAAGCACATGTCATGACAATTAATCTTACAACTTTCAAAATAACGTATTTATTTCCCTACAAATAGATACTTTTATAGTGACTTTACAAAAACGATTTTCTGCATGATGAGAATAAATTCATCTTTCAAATACTGGAGCCGAAGAGGGTTTCAAGTTTAGAAAGCCGAAGATACGATATCGCCGGCGACACGAATCAACTTTAAATTGGGAAAAACTAACCCATTTCTGATGCAGGTCCCCAGGATGTCGGAAGACTATCCTTTTTTATAACTTTGATTTATACGTGGGGAATAGTTCGCCAAAGAAGATCAAGACCACTACTGAGATCAGGCTTTCAAAAATATATCCATCCACGAGGGATGTAAGGTTATGAATGCCACCAAGGGCAAATATCTACCCACGAGGGCTATAAAAGATCAGAACATCATAAGGGCAAAATATCCAGCCACGAGGACTATAAGGTTTTGAATGCCAACAAGGCGAATATCTAGCCATAAGGGCTATGAAAGGATGAAAAATGCCACGAGGGAAAAATATTAAGCCACAAAGGCTACAAAATGACTGAAATTCCCACAAAGGCAAATGTTTGGCAAAAAGGGTCGCAACAAGAATGAACGACATACCTGACCAAAAGGGTCACAATGCATAAAGGACGAAAGAAAGACGATTTAGCCAAAGGGGACATATCTGTCATTTGCATCAATTCTTCTTATTTTCCAAGAGGGCAATTGCATATCTATTTTCCTGTTGCCGAGAGGGCCATCACTTTTTCTTATTTTCGAAGAGGGCCATTGCATAGCTATTTTCTTGTTGCCAAGAGGCCCATCACTTCTTGCTATTTTCCAAGAGGGCCATTGCATATCTATTTTCCTGTTGCTGAGAAGGCCATCACTTCTTTTTATTTGCCAAGAGGGCCATTGCATATCTATTTTCCTGTTGCTGAGATGTTACACCTCGAAAAATTTTCCGTTGATGCACAGTGAATAGACTAACGAAGAGCACGAAGTATACAGTATTTAGATAAGTAATGAATGAAATTTGATGACCCTAATTAAGATTTAAAAGATGTTCGAGATAGGGGGAGAAAGTTTGCCAAGAGAAGGCAAGTCATACGATAGGTATCGAAAAGGAATTGCGAGTAACGAGCTAATGATGATTTAACGATGCTTTGGAGAGGAGTGATAACGTCCCTTAGATTGTTATTGAGGTGATAAACAAGTGTTAAGAAGGTTCCATAAGGATTGGAGATCAAACTAGTCGACGAAAACGAATTTCGGGAAACTGGGGATTTTACGGCCAAATATACTGGCCGTATAAAACATGCGGGCCGTATGTTGAACCGTATAATCAGCCCAGAATGGCACCCCTCTCTGGAACAAATATATGGCCAGACATACGATCAGTATAATTTATACGGACCGTATGTTGGTCCGTAGAAATTGGTCGGGACAGATTTGTATTATTAATAAGGGATCAAATTTCAGTTCATTCCATTTCCCTTTCACACCCCTTCTCTATAAAACATCTCTCTACACTTCTCCCACAAGGATTCAAGAGGTATTAGTGATCAACAACATCAAACTAAGTGAATCAAGTGTAAGAAACCCACTAAAGATCATCTAAGTCAAGAAATCTCATTGGAAATGAATTAGGGTTTTGGCTCAAGTGAAGTATTTCCACCCAAAGCTTATTCCTACAACATCTAAGGTAAGATTTATGTTATTTCCATGTTGTTTAAGGTATTTGAAAGTTGAAACACTTGGATTGTAAAAGGATATAGAAAATGGGTCTTGAATGTGGGAATAGTGTCATCTTTGAGTAATAGCTTGGGTTGAGTAATTATTCTTGATACACTATGAATATAATCATGTTCTAAATGATATTGAGAAGATGGGATAGACATTGTATATGAGCGAAGGTAATAGTGTGCTATGACCATGGATATGGATGACTTGAAGGGAATTGAGGAATATGGATAATGTAGTTAAATAAAGACTATTGTGATGATGTTGTGAATGTATTATTGATGTTTAGGAGTTGATACATGATATGGAGGAAGTCGTATAAATAAAAGAGATGCTGTCCAATTTTCTCTAGCTTTAGTCATGTATGCTAGCTATCGATCTTTCTAATGATAGTATAACTCTAATGAAGGTAGAAACGTGAGCATTGAAGGAGAACGTGCAAGTGATAGAATAGTTGAACAGAAAGGTATGTAAGGCTAACCCTTCTTTCATAAGGTATGGTTCTTTGGCCAAATATCTATTCTTCTATGAACCTATGATGTCCTCCAAATAATTCTATCTTCAGAAGCTACTAAGCTCATGATTCTCGATAAGTTACGATTGTACTAGCTTCCTCATATGACGAGTAATCCTATAAAGATAGAGGTAATGAACGACGATAATAGTGATAACGATGACGATGATAATAGTAATGATGCTAAGGATGCCTATGAGCTTTTACGTATATGTGCCTATGTATAGTTATTATGAAACCCCGAGTTTATGTGGCCGGGTAGAATATAAATATATATATATATATATATATATATGATGCGCGCGCACCACTGCAGTTGGGTACGGATAACACTAAGCCTTTGTAGGGCCAGGTATGTGTAACACCGAGCCTTGGTTGGCCAGGTATGTATGATAACCGAGCCTAATCATAGTCGGGTACGTGAAACACCGAACCTTCGTGGTCGGGTATGCTATGTAAATGATATGTATATGATATGGATATGTATATGATATGGACATGTATATGATATAGATATGAGTATGAATACGAATATGATACGAATACGAATAAGAATATGTATATGAATACGATTATGGATACGAAATTTAAATGAGTACGGATATAAATACGGATACGGATATGGGTGTATGTACACAATCACGCATTAGAAATAGAAAGTACTTACGAAAGGAAAGTAAGTGCTTATGACGATGATATTACTCTCTTCCATATTATGCTATCTCTTATGTTGCTTATTATGCTTCTATAATGATATTGATCATGCTTTACATACTCAGTACATTCTTCGTACTGATGTCCTTTTGTTTGTGGACGCTGCGTCATGCCCGCAGGTGGCCAGGGGAACAGGCTTAATCTATAGCTATATTTCTCAGGGACTCCATAGCGGAGCTCCACTTCGTTCGGAGCTATAGCTTTTGGTACTTATTCTCTTGTGTATATATTTATGGGCATAGTGGGGTCCTGTCCCGCCTATATGATATGACATGCTCCCCTTAGAGGCTCATAGACATGTGTATATAGTTAGATGTGTTTGGCCTTGTCGGCCTATATTTTGGATATCATTTTGTTGGTCTCGCCGGCTTATGTACATTGATATGGGCATAGTTGCAAATGATGATATAAATGTATTGATTGTCCAACGGGATTAGTGCGATTGACGATTAGAAAGCATGATTTATCATGTGGCTCACCTAGATGTAAATGAAAAGGTATGTTAAGGGGTGCCCGGGTGGGCTAGCACCGGGTGCCCGTCGCGGCCCTTCGGTTGGGTCGTGACATGAGAGTGCCATCACTTCTTCTTATTTGCCAAAAGGGCCATTGCATATCTACTTTCCTGCTGCCGAGAGGGCCATCACTTCTTCTTATTTACCAAGAGGGCCATTGCATATCTACTTTACAAACATGCCAAGAGGGTCGTTCATACAAACATGCCAAGAGGGCCATTCATACACACATGCAAAGAGGGCCATTCATTTCGATTGCCGAAAGGGCCACGCATACAAACTACCAGATATAGCAAGATGACATAGCGATGTAAAACCGGTCAAGAGACCACAGTATTCGCTCAAAAAAGATGTAAAACCGGTCAAGAGACCGTAGTATTCGCTCAAGAAAACAAGATGATGTAAATTCGGTTGGAAAAATCACAGTATTCGTCATCAAATCCAATGTTACTTAGAAAATAGGAGCATATTTAAAGCCGCTGAACAGAGTAGGTTGATCAAATAAAAATCCAGGCAGATGCGGAGCAAACGTGAAACTTTTTCTTACGCAGCCTGTTGAGATAAGGTGCCCATGAGAGTCAAGCTCTCCGGCCAGGACTTGGAAGATCGCTCCTCCCCACTTAGACACACAAGAACAATGTTTGTTTATGTGCTTATTTGTTTGTTTTTATTCTGCCATCGGTCGGACACACACCGGCACACACAAAGGCATTCCCGCATAAGGGATATCGTTTTCTTCCGATCGAGTCGAACTACGAGTGACTTGATTCCCAAAGCCAGAGATATGTAGGAAGACTCAATGCCAGAGGGTCAGTCACACTCCTGCCAATCACACCGGAAATCCCGGTTTGATAATCGGGAAATTCGAGAATTTGTTTAAAATGCATTTAGAAGTCATGATTGAGTCAAACTACAACTGGACTGAATTCTCATGTAACCTGAGATATGTAGGAAACCCAGAAACCAGGGTCCGGCCACATATTTTGAAAATTGCACAAAAGAAAGTGGTAATATTGAAAAGGTCAATCAAAAATTAGAGTTAGTCAAATTTTGTTGCTCAGGAATGACTTTACCATCCCCGAACACCGAAGGGGCAGTTGTTGACATCTAATTTTTTATCTCCCATAATCTATTTTAATCACTCAGAGTCCTTGAATATTAAATGGAGTGAAATAGGTATTTTTAGAAGCCAAAATGATCTTATTAAATTATTTAGATAATATTTTACCATTCTCACTTGGTAAAATAATTTCTATAAATATTAAAAGTCATTTGGAAATTAATTTACATATTATTAGAACAATATTGGTTTTTTCTAGAATAATTGAATCAATTTAGTAAGTATTTCACTTCTTTTAATTCAAGGAAATTGGTTATTTAAAATAAATATTCAGTTTTGCCATTTAACTTTAATTTTTTGCACAAATAGGTCATTATGGTCAAAATATGATTACAATTGAAATAATCAATTGAATAATCTAATTTCACTTTAATAGCCTAATTCATGTTTTATCTTAATTAGGGTCATATTTGCAAATTAGAAATTAATTTAAAAGTGGTCTTGATTGCAAGAAATGTTCAATTAGTGGACATTCTTTTAAATATGGCTATTTGTTTAAAATTATATGTAGAATCTCCTCCCAATATGCATGTATACATGGATATACACATGAATATGCATATACATGTGTATATCTCATGTATACACATGTCTAAAACTGGGCCACCTGTTCCTTTTTTAAAAAAAGTGGTCGGGTCTAGTCCATTAAGGACTGACCCGGCCCAACAACTCAAAAATATAAAAGCACAAAGGCTTCAACCAAACTGTCACGACCCAACCCCGTAGGCCGTGACTAGTGCCCGAGCTGGACACTCGTAGACACCTGTTAACTATAATCATCTACATCTAGCATCATACGAAACGTATATAAAGAAAGGCAAAACGTCATCTCAAAGCTGTCATATATATATATATATATATATATATATATATATATATATATATATATATATATATATATAAGGCAACCTGTCCCCTGTGGGGTCACAACTACCAACTGATAACAACGCACGTGAGCCGGCAAGGCTATCACAACATGTGGGAACGTCCCAACCATACACACACGCAAGCCGACAAGGCTGCCACTATACACAACATCTCAGAATGTATATATACGTACGTAAGCCGACAAGGCTGCCACTACGAATGAGAACGTCCTAAAACATAAGTCATACTCACACAGCTGGACAACATATATATACAATCCACACATATGTCTACAGACCTCTAAGAGTAGGGACAGTATCATATGACGGGACAGGGCCCCGCCGTACCCTGAACAAACACATATATACAACAAAGAGGATCTGTACCACAAAGCTAGGCTCCGGAACAAAGGAGCACTCCAAAATAGCTGAATAGATATCCTATGCTGGCGGATCTCCGAAACGAGCGTCTGTACCTGCGGGCATGAAACGCAACCCCCCGAGGAAAGAGGGTCAGTACATAATATGTACTGAGCATGTAAAGCATGAAATATCATAATTAGGACCATACTGAAACAAGGAGTGTAGAACCCAGTACAACAACCGCAAACCATAAGACTTAGCTTTGAACATAAATAGTATGTGTCAACATCATACCCACACCAGTATAGGACTTAATAATATAACTAGATAATCATCTGTACATAAGTATATATAACGTGTCCCGGCCCTCTAGTGAGGGGCTCGGTAAATAAAATCATCATATACATGTACATATAACGTGTCCCGGCCCTCTAGTGAGGGACTCGGTGAATAGAATCATCATATGCCATCCTGGCCGCCATCCCCATATCATCATGTCATCATACCATCATATACATAGACATATAACGTGTCCCGGCCCTCTAGTGAGGGACTCGGTGAAATAATGTAGTGGATCTGTGCACGAAAACATGTCCTGGCCCGGGACTTAGTGAAAGATGTAACAGTAAGCACGAGCGGAGTAGTGAGTAACCATATACATACAATTCATCTTTTGAGACTCAATGGATAAGTAGACTAATCAGCTCTCACGTATCAGAACAATAGCCATATTAAGTTATCTCTAGATGTCATCAAGAACTACATTAAAGAAAGTTTCAGGAATCGTAGACATGTATCAAATCAATATGAGGTAACTTATGAACGCCAAGGATACCATTCATTATAGAATTCTTTAAGAATAGGAATTTTCATACATCATATGCTAGTTAATCATATAACAGACTCGAGGCAATAACTCGACTATCCTGAGAGTTCTAACATCAAGAACGAATAAAAATCATAAGTCATGCTCGGAACTAGTGAGTATAATTACCCCAAGGCTCATATTATATCTTACGTACATCTAGGACATGCCAAAAGAAAGAAAGGGACAGGCTTTACATACATGTCGGCGACTATCCGTGAATCATTTTTGCCTCGTCGCTCTTTTCGCCTATTTATATAAAAGTGACGTTATCGTTAGTAACTACATTTTCTAGTTCGCAACTCTATAATTCATTCTTTTATAGGACCTACATTTCAGTCTATATATATTCTCGCTTAAGTTTTCTATTATCTAAATTTTAGGGAAAATTCGGTAGTACTTCCCCTATATGTTTACCTATCCCAAATTTCCAATTGCTCTCCTGTCGACACAGAAATACCAACAACAGTATATGGACACAATTATATTTCCAATTCCTTCCATTCAACAAGAACAACAACATGTTCGTATCAACACAATTTCAACTTTAACTCCTAATCCTTTCGCTATATAATTCAAGATAACAACAATGATAATGCGACTTAAAATTAATTCTCATGCCTAATTAAAACAGCCCCTACTCACGGCCAAAACAACAACATAACGTCACCATCTACATTTCCCTGTGTTCAACACACATCTATCAAGTTCGACAAGAATAACAACAACACATTCTTTCTTTCCAATTTCATGAACTACACCAATAATCCACACGTTACAATATTTTTCATAAAAATGTAAGAAACTATATTAACATCATAGTGGCTTCTACAACAGCCCACAACCAATTACAACTCCAACTTGAACCATTAAACCTTCATTCTCACCATGCAATCCATAACTATAACAATCAAAATTCTAAGTAAAATCAATCCACCATTTCTTCTAAAACAGCCCACGGTTTGGACAGTTTTCCAACATCAACATACACTATTTTATGGATTCAATCATGCTTCAACACCAATACACATAATTTCATACATCAAATTCATATTTGCACATTCACAACACATCCAAATTCATCCTAAAACATATAAAAAAAATGATCAATTCTTACCATAACAGGTTGGTTTCTTAACCTTGCTAATCACTTGAATATCCACAACACCTTGAGACATTAATCACACTTGAAACTTCAAAAATTCTTTCACCACTGCTCGGCTAAGCAGTCTTGGCCGAGAGCCTCACCTTTTTTTTTCCATGGCCGAACCTCCCTTCACTTGCTCCTCTTTTTTTTTTTTTTTTTTTAAATGTTGAATATGTTGACTATGAGTCATGTTGCCAATATATATATGCATTGTTTAGGCCCTACACGTGCCCTTCTAAGGTGGCATGCATTTGATGACTTCACTTTTGTTTCTCTGAAACTTGCTTTGCAAAGTGTGAGATGAAATGTTCATCCACTTTTCATTTAACTATACATACATTGTTCCCAATTTCCCTACACGTGCTTTTCCCCATGTTGACCCACTAACTTAGCTTTATTTAATTATTATATTTATTTATCATAATTTTTTAATTTTTTTTTTAAGAATGATCGGGTGGGGTCCACCAAACCTAATTAAGCTAATTAATTTTTAATTACTCACTAAATATTGTCTAATAATCTAATCACAATTAATTAATTACTAATCTCCAATAATAATAGTTTTACACTAAATACAATTTATAAACAATTTATGTTCTAATTGAAAATTAAAATTTCTATTTCGTGTCCGGGAAAGGTTCCGTCTTTATCTCACGTCGATTATTTTGCGAATAGCTCGACGTATGAAAATACGGGGTATAACATTTCTTCCTCCCTTTAGAACATTCGTCCTCGAATGTTGAGTTGGTCCCGTAGGGTCCTAGAAGAATTTTTGGAACGGTTTTCCTTATTGTCACAACATATAGTTTTATCAGGCAATCAATATAACCAAGTGAGGAGTTTAAGTTACCTGTAGGTGTAGGGAAAAAGTAAGGGTATTTGTTCTTCATCTCCTCATCGGCTTCCCAGGTCATCTCTTCCCTGTTGTTGTTTCGCCATACCACTTTGACGGAAGCCACATCCTTAGTTCGCAACCTCCTAATCTACCGATCAAGTATGGCTATAGGCTGCTCCTCGTAGGATAACTCCTCTGTCACCTGGATATCATCTATGGGAAATACTCTGGAAGGATCGCCTATACATTTGCGAAGCATTGACACGTGGAACACTGGATGCACTGCTTCCAAATCAGCTGGTAGGTCTAACTCGTAGGCAACCTGGCCTACTCTACGGACAATCTGATAAGGCCCAATGTATCTCGGGCTTAGCTTCCCTTTCCTGCCGAACCTCATAACACCCTTCATGGGTGACACCTTCAAGAACACCCAGTCACCAACCTGGAATTCTAAGTGTCGACGTCGATTATCTACATATGATTTCTGCCGACTCTGGGCAGCCAGTAATCTTTCTTGAATAAGCTTCACTTTATCAACAGCCTGCTGAATCATATCTGGGCCTATCAACTTAGTCTCACCAACATCAAACCAACCAATAGGTGACCTGCACTTTCTGCCATATATAGCCTCATACGGTGCCATCTGGATGCTAGAATGGCAACTATTATTATAAGCAAACCTAATAAGTGGCAGATGATCATCCCAGCTACCTCTGAAATCAATTACACAGGCCCGTAACATATCTTGTAGTGTCTGAATAGTGCGTTCGGCCTGTCCGTCAGTCTGAGGGTGAAATGTTATGCTGAGACTTACTTGCGTCCCCAATCCCTCCTGGAAGGATCTCCAGAAGTTAGCTGTAAACTAGGCCCCTCTATCGGAGATAATAGCTGTGGGAACCCTATGAAGTCTCACTATCTCTTTGAGGTACAATCTGGCATAGTCCTCAGCTGAATATGTAGTCCTAACTGGAAGAAAGTGGGCTGATTTTGTCAATCTATCAACAATGACCCAAATAGAGTCATATTTCCGCGGAGTACGAGGTAAACCTGTGACGAAGTCCATATTGGTCACCTCCCACTTCCAGGTCGGAATCTCCATCTCCTGTAATAGTCCCCCTGGCTTTTGGTGTTCGATCTTAACCTGTTGACCATTCGGACACTGAGCAACAAACTCTGCTATATCCTTCTTCATGCCATCTCACCAATACAAACATCTGAGGTCATGATACATCTTCGTTGACGCTGGATGCACAGAATAACGGGCATAATGTGCCTCTCCCATCACCTGTTGTCGTAACCCTGCAATCTTAGGTACACATAATCTACCTTTGTATCGTAGCACTCCGTCAGGTGTAACCTCGAATGGGGTCTGTTCCTTCTGAAGAGCTGTATCTCTATAATGTACAAGAAGAGGGTCCTCGTACTGGCGTCTCTTTATCTCTTCCATGATAGAGGACTCAGCAACTCCCCGAACAGAAACCCTACCATTATCAGAATCAGCCAAACGGACTCCCAAATTAGCTAACTTGCAAATGTCACAAACTATCTCCTTCTACTCTGTTGTACATCTGCCAAGCTACCCATAGATTTACGGCTGAGTGCATCTGCTACAACATTTGCTTTCCCTGGGTGGTATAGAATGTCAACATCATAGTCCTTCAACAACTCTAGCCACCGCCTCTGCCGCAAATTCAGCTCCTTCTGCTTAAAGATGTACTGGAGACTCTTATGATCTGTATAAATGTCGACATGCACACCATATAAATAATGTCTCCATATTTTTAAAGCATGAATCACCGCTGCTAACTCCAGATCGTGGGTGGGATAATTTCTTTCGTGCTTTCTGAGCTGTCGGGAGGCATAGGCTATAACTTTGCCATACTGCATCAACACACAACCTAACCCAACACCAGAAGCATCACAATAAATGACATAGCCGCCTGATCCCTCAGGAAGAGTTAGAACTGGGGCCGTAGTCAACTTATCTTTCAGCAACTGGAAACTCCGCTCACAAGCGTCGGTCCACTGGAACTTAGCTGCCTTTTGGGTTAGCCTCGTTAAAGGCGCTGAAATTGAAGCAAACTTGTCCACAAATCTCCTGTAGTACCCTGCTAGCCCCAGAAAACTACGTACCTCATTTGGTGTCGTAGGTCTAGGCCAAGTCTTTACGGCCTCAATCTTCTGCGAGTCTACCCGAATGTCGTCAGCTCCAACAATATGCCCCAGAAATGCTACTGAAGTCAACCAGAATTCACATTTAAAGAACTTGGCATATAATTTCTGGTGCTGGAGGACCCTAAGTACCGTCCGCAAGTGATCTGCATGCTCTTCTTCTGATCGTGAGTAGACCAGAATATCATCAATGAACACAATCACGAACAGATCAAGGAATGGCTTGAATACTCGGTTCATCAAATCCATAAATACTGCTGGAGCATTAGTCAACCCAAAGGACATCACTTTGAACTCGTAATGCCTGTATCGGGTTCTGAATGCAATCTTCGGAATGTCTGCTTCCTCTACCTGCACCTGGTGATAACCTGACCGCAAGTCTATCTTCGAGAAACACTTAGCACCCTGCAACTGGTCAAATAAATCATCGATCCTGGGAAGGGGATATCTGTTCTTTATTGTTACTTTGTTCAGCTGCCTATAATCAATACACATCTGCAGCGACCCATCTTTCTTTCTGACAAATAATACCGGTGCTCCCCAAGGTGATGTGCTGGGCCTAATGAAGCCTTTCTCTAATAAATCCCTCAACTGCTCTTTCAATTCTTTCAGTTCTGCAAGTGCCATTCTATAAGGAGGAATAGATATGGGTTGAGTGTCTGGCAATACATCTATGGTGAACTCTATCTCCCGCTCAGGAGGAAGGCTTGGAAGTTCATCTGGAAATACATCTGGAAATTCATTAACTACCGGGACTGACTGAAGAGTCGGTACTTCTGTTTTCAAGTCATGCACACGAACCAGATGATAAATATTGCCCTTTCTAACCATCTTCTTTGCCTTGAGGTGTGAAATAAACTTACCCCTCGGCGATGCCGTATTTCCCCCCCATTCTATAATTGGCTCCCCTGGGAACTGAAATCGAACTACTTTGCCTCTACAATCAACGTTATCATAACAAGAAGCTAACCAATCCATCCCCATAATAACATCGAACTCAGTCATATCTAGCTCTATCAAATCTGCCTTGGTGCAACGATTATATATGATCACCGAACAATCTCTATATACTTGTTTTGCTATAACAGAATCCACTACTGGTGTAGCTATCTCGAAAGGTTCTATAAATACAGGTTCTATCCTAATTTTACTAGCAACAAATGGAGAAATGTACGATAGTGTGGAGCCTGGATCTATCAATGCATATACGTTCCGGGAGAAAATCGATAATATACCTGTAACCACATTTGGCGACGCCTCCTGATCCTGTCTTCTTGCCAAAGCATATATGCGGTTCGAAGGACCGCTAGAACTGGAAACTCTGCCATGGCCTCTGCTGTGGCCTGCTGGTGTCGGAATACCTTGCCCCATAGGGCGCATAGCCATAGAAGAAGATGAACCAGCAACTGATCCAGTAGGCTGAGCTGCGCCACCTGAACCACCCCCAAAGGGGCACTCCCTCATAATATGGCCTTGACGACCGCAAGAAAAACAATCACCATTAGTGAGACGGCATTCCCCCGGATGGCGCCTGCCACATCGAGAGCACTGAGGCATGGATGGCCTCGTCTGGGCTGAACTCCTGTGCATCTGTGAACTTGAAGCCACAGAGCTTTGACCAGCTCCCGAATACCCCGTGCTATCAAACCACCTACCAGTGAATCGTGGAGGTGCACTCCGTGTTGGCTGAGAAAAATATCTACTACGCTGCTGCTGGGGCTGCCCGCCTCGAAACTCACTAGAATACCCAGCTGATCTAGCTCTCTTATGCTGACCCCTGTCCTGCTCTCTATCAGGTCGACTCCCTCTATGTCGGTCCTCAAGTCCCTGTGCATATGCCTGCACTCGAGCGATGTCCATACCGGGCTGAGAAGCCATTGCCATACATCTATCAATTAAGTAATGATCCAGCCCCATCACATAACGATGCACCCTGTCAGCCATATCCGCTACAATAGCAGGCGCATACCTAGCCAGCGAATCAAATTCGAGACTATAATCTCGAACACTCCTGCCATTCTGCCTCAGGTGTAGGAATCTATCAACTCTGGCTCGCCTCTTCTCCGGAGGCAGAAAATGGCCCAGAAAGGCCTCCACGAACTCGTCCCATACTGCTGGAGGAGCATCCACACCCCTAGACAACTCCGAGGACTCATACCAATTAACCGCTACATCACGCAACCGATATGAAGCCAATTCAACCGACTCAGTCTTGGAAGCTCTAATTATCCGCAACGTACGTAGCATCTGTCAAATACAATACTGTGGATCCTCTGCGGCTTTGACCCATAGAACTCTGGGAGGTTACAAGTCAAGAAATCACGGACCCTCAAACTATCATGTCTGTCTGCATAATCACCTCCAAATCCATGCCTGCGAGCCTGCCTCGACACTAACCTGATCAATAACTGAACTGCATCCCTCATAGCCCTGTCCTCCGCCCCTGGCTGGGGAGCTGGATGCTCGGGTGCTGGAAACTCAGGAACTGGCGGTGGAGCCGTCCCCTGATCTGCAGCTGCTACTGCCCTAGGCTCCTCTGGTAATGGTTGTGTAGCGGAGCTCGCTGACTGGAGTCTAATCTCAGGCGCAGATTGGGCATAAGCCCTGGTAATCCTCCAGGTCTGACTAGTGTCTCC
Organism: Lycium barbarum; assembly: GCF_019175385.1. Classification (NCBI taxonomy): domain Eukaryota; kingdom Viridiplantae; phylum Streptophyta; class Magnoliopsida; order Solanales; family Solanaceae; genus Lycium; species Lycium barbarum. The sequence continues at coordinate 29,187,096 of NC_083337.1, forward strand.
AGCTACTGACATGCCCTTCTAGGCGGCTGTCGCCTTCTTTGGAGGCATCACTGTAAACATAACAATCCGTTAGGGAGGAATTATCCTGATAATACATCTCTATCGCACAATCTAGAATAAGAAGGAAAGATGACACCCTAAATGTCCTGTAGCTTCCTGTTTATAAATGTGGTGCATAACACATCGATAAACAAGACTCTACTAGACACGGTCTATAGACACTCCGAGGATGAACCGCTCTGATACCACTTTTGTCACGACCCAACCCCGTAGGCCATGACTAGTGCCCGAGCTGGACACTCGTAGACACCTGTTAACTATAATCATCTACAGCTAGCATCATAAGGAACTTATATATAGAAAGGCAAAACGTCATCTCAAAGCTGTCGCATATATATATATATATATATATATATATATATATATATATATATATATATATATAAGGCAACCTGTCCCCTGTGGGGTCACAACTACCAACAGATAACAACGCACGTGAGCCGGCAAGGCTATCACAACGTGTGGGAACGTCCCAACCATACACACACGCAAGCCGACAAGGCTGCCACTATACACAACATCTCAGAATGTATATATACGTACGCAAGCCGACAAGGCTGCCACTACGAATGAGAACATCCTAAAACATAAGTCATACTCACACAGCTGGACAATATATATATACAATCCACACATATGTCTACAGACCTCTAAGAGTAGTGACAGTATCATATGACGGGACAGGGCCCCGCCGTACCCTGAACAAACATATATATACAACAAAGAGGATTTGTAACACAAAGCTAGGCTCCGGAACAAAGGAGCACTCCAAAATTGCTGAATAGATATCCTATGTTGGCGGATCTCCGAAACCAGAATCTATACCTGCGTGCATGAAACGCAGCCCCCAGAGGAAAGGGGGTCAGTACGGAATATTTATTGAGCATGTAATGCATGAAATATCGTAATTAGGACCATACTGAAACAAGGAGTGTAGAACCTAGTACAACAACCGGAAACCATAAGACTTACCTTTGAACATAAATCGTATGTGTCAACATCATACCCACACCAGTATAGGACTTAATAATATATCTAGATAATCATCTGTACATAAGCATATATAACGTGTCCCGGCCCTCTAGTGAGGGGTTCGGTAAATAAAATCATCATATACATGTACATATAACGTGTCCCGGCCCTCTAGTGAGGGACTCGGTGAATAGAATCATCATATGCCATCCTTGCCGCCATCCCCATATCATCATGTCATCATACCATCATATACATAGACATATAACGTGTCCCGGCCCTCTAGTGAGGGACTCGGTGAAATAATGTAGTGGATCTGTGCACGAAAACATGTCCTGGCCCGGGACTCAGTGAAAGATGTAACAGTAAGCACGAGCGGAGTAGTGAGTAACCATATACATACAATTCATCTTTTGAGACTTAATGGATAAGTAGACTAATCAGCTCTCATGTATCAGAACAATAGCCATATTAAGTTATCTCTAGATGTCATCAAGAACTACATTAAAGAAAGTTTCAGGAATAGTAGACATGTATCAAATCAATATGAGGTAAGTTATGAACGCCAAGGATACCATTCATTATAGAATTCTTTAAGAATAGGACTTTTCATACATCATATGCTAGTTAATCATATAAGAGACTCGAGGCAATAACTCGACTATCCTGAGAGTTCTAACATCAAGAACGAATAAAAATCATAAGTCATGCTCGGAACTAGTGAGTAGAATTACCCCAAGGCTCATATTATATCTTACTTACATCTAGGACATGCCAAAAGAATGAAAGGGACAGGCTTTACATACCTGTCGGCGACTATCCGTGTATCCTTTTTGCCTCGTCGCTCTTTTCGCCTATTTATATAAAAGTGACGTTATCGTTAGTAACTACATTTTCTAGTTCGCAACTCTATAGTTCATTCTTTTATAGGACCTATATTTCAGTCTATATATATTCTCGCTTAAGTTTTCTATTATCTAAAATTTTAGCGAAAATTCGGCAGCACTTCCCCTATATGTTTACCTATCCCAAATTTCCAATTGCTCTCCTGTCGACACAGAAATACCAACAACAGTATATGGACACAATTATATTTCCAATTCCTTCCATTCAACAAGAACAACAACATGTTCGTATCAACACAATTTCAACTTTAACTCCTAATCCTTTCGCCATATAATTCAAGATAACAACAACGATAACGCGACTCAAAATTAATTCTCATGCCCAATCAAAACAGCCTCTACTCACGGCCAAAACAACAACATAACGTCACCATCTGCAATTCCCTGTGTTCAACACACATCTATCAAGTTCGACAAGAATAACAACAACACATTCTTTCCTTCCAATTTCATGAACTACACCAATAATCCACACGTTACAATATTTTTCATATAAATGTAAGAAACTATATTAACATCATATTGGCTTCTACAACAGCCCACAACCAATTACAACTCCAACTTGAACCATTAAACCTTCATTCTCACCATGCAATCCATAACAATAACAATCAAAATTCTAAGTAAAATCAATCCACCATTTCTTCTAAAACAGCCCACGGTTTGGACAGTTTTCCAACATCAACATACACTATTTTATGGATTCAATCATGCTTCAACACCAATACACATAATTTCATACATCAAATTCATATTTGCACATTCACAACACATCCAAATTCATCCTAAAACATATAAAAAAAATGATCAATTCTTACCTTAACAAGTTGGTTTCTTAACCTTGCTAATCACTTGAATATCCACAACACCTTGAGACATTAATCACACTTGAAACTTCAAAAATTCGTTAACCACTGCTCGGCTAAGCAGTCTTGGCCGAGAGCCTCACCTTTTTTTTCCATGGCCGAACCTCCCTTCACTTGCTCCCCTCTTCTGTATTTTTTTTTGAAATGTTGAATATGTTGACTATGAGTCATGTTGCCAATATATATATGCATTGTTTAGGCCCTACACGTGCCCTTCTAAGGTGGCATGCATTTGATGACTTCACTTTTGTTTCTCTGAAACTTGCTTTGCAAAGTGTGAGATAAAATGTTCATCCACTTTTCATTTAACTATACATACATTGTTCCCAATTTCCCTACACGTGCTTTTCCCCATGTTGACCCACTAACTTAGCTTTATTTCATTATTATATTTATTTATCATAATTTTTAATTTTTTAATTGTTTTTTGAAGAATGATCGGGTGGGGCCCACCAAACCTAATTAAGCTAATTAATTTTTAATTACTCACTAAATATTGTCTAATAATCTAATCACAATTAATTAATTACTAATCTCCAATAATAATATTTTTACACTAAATACAATTTATAAACAATTTATGTTCTAATTGAAAATTAAAATTTCTATTTCGTGTCCGGGAAAGGTTCCGTCTTTATCTCACGTCGATTATTTTGCGAATAGCTCGACGTATGAAAATACGGGGTATAACATTTCTTCCCCCCTTTAGAACATTCGTCCTCGAATGTTGAATTGGTCCCGTAGGGTCCAAGAAGAATTTTTGGAAGGGTTTTCCTTATTGTCACAACATATAGTTTTATCAGGCAATCAATATAACCAAGTGAGGAGTTTAAGTTACCTGTAGGTGTAGGGAAAAAGTAAGGGTATTTGTTCTTCATCTCCTCATTGGCTTCCCAGGTCATCTCTTCCCTGTTGTTGTTTCGCCATACCACTTTGACGGAAGCCACATCCTTAGTTCGCAACCTCCTAATTTGCCGATGAAGTATGGCTATAGGCTGCTCCTCGTAGGATAACGCCTCTGTCACCTGGATATCATCTATGGGAAATACTCTGGGAGGATCGCCTATACATTTGCGAAGCATTGACACGTGGAACACTGGATGCACTGCTTCCAAATCAGCTGGTAGGTCTAACTCGTAGGCAACCTGGCCTACTCTACGGACAATCTGATAAGGCCCAATGTATCTCGGGCTTAGCTTCCCTTTCCTGCCGAACCTCATAACACCCTTCATGGGTGACACCTTCAAGAACACCCAGTCACCAACCTGGAATTCTAAGTGTCGACGTCGATTATCGGCATATGATTTCTGCCGACTCTGGGCTGCCAGTAATCTTTCCTGAATAAGCTTCACTTTATCAACAGCCTGCTGAATCATATCTAGGCCTATCGACTTAGTCTCACCAACATCAAACCAACCAATAGGTGACCTGCACTTTCTGCCATATATAGCCTCATACGGTGCCATCTGGATGCTAGAATGGTAGCTATTATTATAAGCAAACTCAATAAGTGGCAGATGATCGTCCCAGCTACCTCTGAAATCAATTACACAGGCCCGTAACATATCTTGTAGTGTCTGAATAGTGCGTTCGGCCTGTCCGTCAGTCTGAGGGTGAAATGCTGTGCTGGGACTTACTTGCGTCCCCAATCCCTCCTGGAAGGATCTCCAGAAGTTAGCTGTAAACTAGGCCCCTCTATCGGAGATAATAGCGGTGGGAACCCTGTGAAGTCTCACTATCTCTTTAAGGTACAATCTGGCATAGTCCTCAGCTGAATATGTAGTCCTAACTGGAAGAAAGTGGGCTAATTTTGTCAATCTATCAACAATGACCCAAATAGAGTCATATTTCCGCGGAGTACGAGGTAAACCTGTGACGAAGTCCATATTGGTCACCTCCCACTTCCAGGTCGGAATCTCCACCTCCTGTAATAGTCCCCCAGGCTTTTGGTGTTCGATCTTAACCTGTTGACCATTCGGACATTGAGCAACAAACTCTGCTATATCCTTCTTCATGCCATCCCACCAATACAAACATCTGAGGTCATGATACATCTTCGTTGACCCTGGATGCACAGAATAACGGGCATAGTGTGCCTCTCCCATCACCTGTTGTCGTAACCCTGCAATCTTAGGTACACATAATCTACCTTTGTATCGTAGCACTCCGTCAGGTGTAACCTTGAATGGGGTCTGTTCCTTCTAAAGAGCTGCATCTCTGTAATGTACAAGAATAGGGTCCTCATACTGGCGTCTCTTTATCTCTTCCATGATAGAGGACTCAACAACTCCCCGAACAGAAACCCTACCATTATCAGAATCAGCCAAACGGACTCCCAAATTAGCTAACTGGCAAATGTCACAAACTATCTCCTTCTACTCTGGTTGCACATCTGCCAAGCTACCCATAGATTTATGGCTGAGTGCATCTGCTACAACATTTGCTTTCCCTGGGTGGTATAGAATGTCAACATCATATTCCTTCAACAACTCTAGCCACCGCCTCTGCCGCAAATTCAGCTCCTTCTGCTTAAAGATCTACTGGGGACGCTTATGATCTGTATAAATGTCGACATGCACACCATATAAATAATGTCTCCATATTTTTAAAGCATGAATCACCGCTGCTAACTCCAGATCGTGGGTGGGATAATTGCTTTCGTGCTTTCTGAGCTGTCGGGAGGCATAGGCTATAACTTTGCCATGCTGCATCAACACACAACCTAACCCAACACCAGAAGCATCAGAATAAATGACATAGCCGCCTGATCCCTCAGGAAGAGTTAGAACTGGGGCTGTAGTCAACTTATCTTTCAGCAACTGGAAACTCCGCTCACAAACGTCGGTCCACTAGAACTTAGCTGCCTTCTGGGTTAGCCTCGTTAAAGGCGCTGAAATTGAAGCAAACTTGTCCACAAATCTCCTGTAGTACCCTGCTAGCCCCAGAAAACTACGTACCTCAGTAGGTGTCGTAGGTCTAGGCCAAGTCTTTACGGCTTCAATCTTCTGCGAGTCTACCCGAATGCCGTCAGCTCCAACAATATGCCCCAGAAATGCTACTGAAGTGAACCAGAATTCACATTTAGAGAACTTGGCATATAATTTCTGGTGCTGGAGGACCCTAAGTACCGTCCGCAAGTGATCTGCATGCTCTTCTTCTGATCGTGAGTAGACCAGAATATCATCAATGAACACAATCACGAACAGATCAAGGAATGGCTTGAATACTTGGTTTATCAAATACATAAATACTGCTGGAGCATTAGTTAACCCAAAGGACATCACTTTGAACTAGTAATGCCCGTATCGAGTTCTGAATGCAGTCTTCGGAATGTCTGTTTCCTCTACCCGCACCTTTTGATAACCTGACCGCAAGTCTATCTTCGAGAAACACTTAGCACCCTGCAACTGGTCAAATAAATCATCAATCCTGGGAAGGGGATATCTGTTCTTTATTGTTACTTTGTTCAGCTGCCTATAATCAATACACATCCGCAGCGACCCATCTTTCTTTCTGACAAATAATACCGATGCTCCCCAAGGTGATGTGTTGGGCCTAATGAAGCCCTTCTCTAATAAATCCCTCAGCTGCTCTTTCAATTCTTTCATTTCTGCAGGTGCCATTCTGTAAGGAGGAATAGATATGGGTTGAGTGTCTGGCAATACATCTATGGTGAACTCTATCTCCCGCTCAGGAGGAAGGCTTGGAAGTTCATCTGGAAATACATCTGGAAATTCATTAACTACCGGGACTGACTGAATAGTCGGTATTTCTGCTTTCAAGTCATGCACACGAACCAGATGATAAATATAGCCCTTTCTAACCATCTTCTTTGCCTTGAGGTATGAAATAAACTTACCCCTCGGCGATGCCGTATTTCCCCTCCATTCTATAATTGGCTCCCCTGGGAACTGAAATCGAACTACTTTGCCTCTGCAATCAACGTTAGCATAACAAGAAGCTAACCAATCCATCCCCATAATAACATCGAACTCAGTCATATCTAGCTCTATCAAATCTGCCTTGGTGCAATGATTTTATATAATCACCGAACAATCTCTATATACTTGTTTTGCTATAACAGAATCCCCTACTGGTGTAGCTACCTCGAATGGTTCTATAAATTCAGGTTCTATCCAAATTTTACTAGCAACAAATGGAGAAATGTACGATAGTGTGGAGCCTGGATCTATCAATGCATATACGTTCCGGGAGAAAATCGATAATATACCTGTAACCACATTTGGCGACGCCTCCTGATCCTGTCTGCTAGCCAAAGAATATATGCGGTTCGAAGGACCGCTAGAACTGGAAATTCCGCCACGGCCTCTGCCACGGCCTGCTGGTGTCGGAATACCTTGCCCCATAGGGCGCATAGCCACAGAAGAAGATGAACCAGCAACTGATCCAGTAGGCTGAGCTGCGCCACCTGAACCACCCCCAAAGGGGCACTCCCTCATAATATGGCCTTGACGACCGCAAAAAAAACAAGCACCAGTAGTGAGACGGCATTCCCCCGGATGGCGCCTGCCACATCGAGAGCACTAAGGCATGGATGGCCTCGTCTGGGCTGAACTCCTGTGCATCTGTGAACCTGAAGCCATAGAGCTTTGACCAGCTCCTGAATAGCCCGTGCTATCAAACAACCTACCAGTGAATCGTGGAGGTGCACTCCGTGCTGGCTGAGAAAAATATCTACTACGCTGCTGCTGGGGCTGCCCGCCTCGAAACTCACTAGAATACCCAGCTGATCTAGCTCTCTTATGCTGACCCCTGTCCTGCTCTCTATCAGGTCGATGCCCTCTATGTCGGTCCTCAACTCCCTGTGCATATGCCTGCACTCGAGCGATGTCCATACCGGGTTGAGAAGCCATTGCCATACATCTATCAATCAAGTAATGATCCAGCCCCGTCACATAACGATGCACCCTGTCAGCCATATCCGCTACAATAGCAGGCGCATACCTAGCCAGCGAATCAACTTCGAGACTATAATCTCGAACACTCCTGCCATTCTGCCTCAGGTGTAGGAATCTATCAACTCTGGCTCGCCTCATCTCCGGAGGAAGAAAATGGCCCAGAAAGGCCTCCACGAACTCGTCCAATACTGCTGGAGGAGCATCCTCACCCCTAGACAACTCCCAGGATTCATACCAATTAACCGCTACATCACGCAACCGATATGAAGCCAATTCAACCGACTCAGTCTCGGAAGCTCTAATTATCCGCAACGTACGTAGCATCTGTCGAATAAAATCCTGTGGATCCTCTGCGGGCTTTGACCCATAGAACTCTGGGAGGTTACAAGTCAAGAAATCACGGACCCTCAAACTATCATGTCTGTCTGCATAATCACTTCCAAATCCATGCCTGCGAGCCTGCCCCGACACTAACCTGGTCAATAACTGAACTGCGTCCCTCATAGCCCTGTGCTCCGCCCCTGGCTAGGGAGCTGGATGCTCGGGTACTGGAACCTCGGGAACTGGCGGTGGAGCCGTCCCCTGATCTGCAGCTGCTGCTGCCCTAGGCTCCTCTGGTAATGGTGGTGTAGCGGAGCTCGCTGACTGGAGTCTAATCTCAGGCACATATTGGGCATAAGCCCTGGTAATCCTCTAGGTCTGACTGGTCTCTCCAGCTACTGACATGCCCTTCTGGGTGGCTGTCGCCTTCTTTGGAGGCATCACTGTAAACATAACAATCCGTTAGGGAGGAATAATCCTGATAATACAGCTCTATCGCACGATCTAGAATAAGAAGGAAAGATGACACCCTAAATGTCCTGTAGCTTCCTGTTTATAAATGTGGTGCACAACACATCGATAAACAAGACTCTACTAGACACGGTCTATAGACACTCCGAGGATGAACCGCTCTGATACCACTTTTGTCACGACCCAACCCCGTAGGCCATGACTAGTGCCCGAGCTGGACACTCGTAGACACCTGTTAACTATAATCATCTACAGCTAGCATCATAAGGAACTTATATATAGAAAGGCAAAACGTCATCTCAAAGATGTCGCATACATATATATATATATAAGGCAACCTGTCCCCTGTGGGGTCACAACTACCAACAGATAACAACGTACGTGAGCCGGCAAGGCTATCACAACATGTGGGAACGTCCCAACCATACACACACGCAAGCCGACAAGGCTGCCACTATACACAACATCTCAGAATGTATATATACGTACGCAAGCCGACAAGGCTGCCACTACGAATGAGAACATCCTAAAACATAAGTCATACTCACACAGCTGGACAACATATATATACAATCCACACATATGTCTACAGACCTCTAAGAGTAGTGACACTATCATATGACGGGACAGGGCCCCGCCGTACCCTGAACAAACACATATATACAACAAAGAGGATCTGTAACACAAAGCTAGGCTTCGGAACAAAGAAGCACTCCAAAATAGCTGAATAGATATCCTATGGTGGCGGATCTCCGAAACCAGAGTCTATACCTGCGGGCATGAAACGCAACCCCCTGAGGAAAGGGGGTCAGTACGGAATATGTATCGAGCATGTAAAGCATGAAATATCGTAATTAGGATCATACTGAAACAAGGAGTGTAGAACCTAGTACAACAACCGGAAACCATAAGACTTACCGTTGAACATAAATCGTATGTGTCAACATCATACCCACACCAGTATAGGACTTAATAATATAACTAGATAATCATCTGTACATAAGCATATATAACGTGTCCCGGCCCTCTAGTGAGGGGCTCGGTAAATAAAATCATCATATACATGTACATATAACGTGTCCCGGCCCTCTAGTGAGGGACTCGGTGAATAGAATCATCATATGCCATCCTTGCCGCCATCCCCATATCATCATGTCATCATACCATCATATACATAGACATATAACGTGTCCCGGCCCTCTAGTGAGGGACTCGGTGAAATAATGTAGTGGATCTGTGCACGAAAACATGTCCTGGCCCGGGACTCAGTGAAAGATGTAACAGTAAGCACGAGCGGAGTAGTGAGTAACCATATACATACAATTCATCTTTTGAGACTCAATGGATAAGTAGACTAATCAGCTCTCACGTATCAGAACACTAGCCATATTAAGTTATCTCTAGATGTCATCAAGAACTACATTAAAGAAAGTTTCAGGTATCGTAGACATGTATCAAATCAATATGAGGTAAGTTATGAACGCCAAGGATACCATTCATTATAGAATTCTTTAAGAATAGGACTTTTCATACATCATATGCTAGTTAATCATATAAGAGACTCGAGGCAATAACTCGACTATCCTGAGAGTTCTAACATCAAGAACGAATAAAAATCATAAGTCATGCTAGGAACTAGTGAGTAGAATTACCCCAAGGCTCATATTATATCTTACTTACATCTAGGACATGCCAAAAGAATGAAAGGGACAGGCTTTACATACCTGTCGGCGACTATCCGTGTATCCTTTTTGCTTCGTCGCTCTTTTCGCCTATTTATATAAAAGTGACGTTATCGTTAGTAACTACATTTTCTAGTTCGCAACTCTATAGTTCATTCTTTTATAGGACCTACATTTCAGTCTATATATATTCTCGCTTAAGTTTTCTATTATCTAAAATTTTAGCGAAAATTCGGCAGCACTTCCCCTATATGTTTACCTATCCCAAATTTCCAATTGCTCTCCTGTCGACACAGAAATACCAACAACAGTATATGGACACAATTATATTTCCAATTCCTTCCATTCAACAAGAACAACAACATGTTCATATCAACACAATTTCAACTTTAACTCCTAATCCTTTCGCCATATAATTCAAGATAACAACAACGATAACGCGACTTAAAATTAATTCTCATGCCTAATTAAAACAGCCCCTACTCACGGCCAAAACAACAACATAACGTCACCATCTACAATTCCCTGTGTTCAACACACATCTATCAAGTTCGACAAGAATAACAACAACACATTATTTCCTTCCAATTTCATGAACTACACCAATAATCCACACGTTACAATATTTTTCATATAAATGTAAGAAACTATATTAACATAATATTGGCTTCTACAACAGCCCACAACCAATTACAACTCCAACTTGAACCATTAAACCTTCATTCTCACCATGCAATCCATAACAATAACAATCAAAATTCTAAGTAAAATCAATCCGCCATTTCTTCTAAAACAGCCCACGGTTTGGACAGTTTTCCAACATCAACATACACTATTTTATGGATTCAATCATGCTTCAACACCAATACACATAATTTCATACATCAAATTCATATTTGCACATTCACAACACATCCAAATTCATCCTAAAACATATAAAAAAAATGATCAATTCTTACCTTAACAAGTTGGTTTCTTAACCTTGCTAATCACTTGAATATCCACAACACCATGAGACATTAATCACACTTGAAACTTCAAAAATTCTTTCACCACTACTCGGCTAAGCAGTCTTGGCCGAGAGCCTCACCTTTTTTTTCCATGGCCGAACCTCCCTTCACATGCTCCTCTTTTTTTTTTTTTTTTTTTGAAATGTTGAATATGTTGACTATGAGTCATGTTGCCAATATATATATATGCATTGTTTAGGACCTACACGTGCCCTTCTAAGGTGGCATGCATTTGATGACTTCACTTTTGTTTCTCTGAAACTTGCTTTGCAAAGTGTGAGATGAAATGTTCATCCACTTTTCATTTAACTATACATACATTGTTCCCAATTCCCTAAATGTGCTTTTCCCCATGTTGACCCACTAACTTAGCTTTATTTAATTATTATATTTATTTATCATAATATTTAATTTTTTAATTTTTTTTTGAAGAATGATCGGGTGGGGCCCACCAAACCTAATTAAGCTAATTAATTTTTAATTACTCACTAAATATTGTCTAATAATCTAATCACAATTAATTAATTCCTAATCTCCAATAATAATATTTTTACACTAAATACAATTTATAAACAATTTATGTTCTAATTGAAAATTAAAATTTCTATTTCGTGTCCGGGAAAGTTTCCGTCTTTATCTCACGTCGATTATTTTGCGAATAGCTCGATGTATGAAAATACGGGGTATAACACAAACGAACCCCTACGGGGTTGTTCTTATTTTCTCAGTTGAAGGGTTTTTAAACCCTAGCGTCGCCTTAAGGCAACTTCCTCTCTCCTATGAGATTTGCCATTTTTGGCAAACTTTCAGAGTGCCACAGGCATGGCACTGTCGTGGTGTGTGATTTTTGAGGAAAAACATTTAATGCTTCTTCCTCTTTCATCAAAAATCAAGCAAACGAGGTATAAATTTGTATTTTTACTTTACTTTTTCAATACAACTGTCTCAAAGCTCTGTAAATCTTAATGGCCTTTGTTTGCATGTGTTGGAAATGCCGATTTCTCATTGGTTCGTTTAAGACCTCTCGGATTGAGGTCAAATTTGTTTCTCTGAGTATTATTTAGTAGATCTTAGCCATATATGTTTCAATTTGCTTAAATCTGGGCCATTGAAACAATGTGGAGAAGTAACGTTTTCTTGTCCCACATCGTTTGAGAATTAGGGTTTTATGATTCCCAAATTTGCATTTTTTTTTTGAAAAAGTTGGAGCACCTGAAAATCTCATTTGCATCAAAATTTGAATACCTAGCGTTTCTAGCTATTTTTGCTTAAAACCTTTAACTTTCGGATTAAGTCTAAAGTTTTTAAATATTAAGTGTTGTTGTTATTTTTGATTGGTGGCTGAATGTTGGAATATGGAGGAAAAAAGGGCCTTCTAACGTCCAATCTCTTCTAGGCTGCACCATAAAAAGGTAATTTCTCATCTTTTCTTTTATTGTATTTCATTAATTTATGCTTTATGTGTTATTAGTTCAGTATTAATTTAGTTTCAGTGTAGTTAGTTTTGCTAATTTGATATTGATTAGTTTAGTAACTGGGTCTGATTTCTGTCTACATTAGCTTAATATGTGTTTTTTGTTAATTGGTTGCTATCTAAGTTAGTCCAATATATAGTGCTGTCTATATTAGTTTAATATGTGTTGCTTGTTAACTTGTTGCTTTCTAGGTTGGTTTAATATGTGATACTGTTTCTATTAAGTTGATATGTATTCTTGATTGGCTTAATTACTGTCTGCTAATAGTGGGTTTATAGTAATTAAGAAAGTATTTACATTAACCTAGGATGTTAAGAGATTGCTGGTCTTATCCTTATGTGTGATTTAAATCATTATTTGCTTTTTAAATACATAACCCTGTTCCTGAATCACGCTAGATCATTCATAATATTGCCTAAACGATTTATAGTCTAAATTTGTCTAAAAGGGTAAGTAATCAAGTTTAGATGTTTTATAATGGTCTCTGTTTGGCCCATATTCTTTGACAACACTGTATTCACTTTAAATATGGCTTAACTTTGGTTATATGATTCTGTGTAAGCTTAAAATATGGCTTGAGTTGGGCGGTAAGTTGGTATTGACATTCATGGGAGGTTATACTTCAATATGGCTTACGGATTGGTAGTCAAATTTGTTTATAAGATTAGGCTTAGTTTATAACCTGCTAAAATTTGCTTACATAATCTGTTGAGAATTTGTTTTAACACATGGCTATGTTAGTGTCTTGTTTGAAAGAAATTAACTTTAAAAGGAGATTATACACACCTTGTAACTAAATGATGACTTGTTTGGGTTCTGAATTTGTTCGTAGACACCTAGTTCCTCCTCTTTGTTTAAGCTGAATCTCTATTTGATTGGGTGTTTAAATTGTAATTGGCTTATGGATTTTAAAACTGGGAAACTTTGAGTTATTTCAAAACTGTCAAATATTTTTGGTATGGTTTGTTGCTGTGTTGATAAATAAGTTGTAACTGCCCGTTTAGTCGTTATATTCTTTTAGGCATTTTCGACCGTTCCCGAGCATTGATTAGCTCACTTTTAACCCAAGGGGACTGTTGACACGCTTCCTGAGGTATCTAGACCGGCTTCGGGAAACTTTTGTGAAAATATAGGCTTAAAGTGAAAAATGGTTGACCCAAAGTTGACAACCTTTGTCGGAATTTCATCAATTTTGAGAGGTCTGGATGGTCGTTTAGAACTTGTGTGTGTATTTGGTTCGGTTTCCAATGCACTTGGATGCATTTCAGGACTTGGGTTGGGAATTTGGGATTAAGGCATCGGGGGTTGACTCGGTCAATGAGACCTCCGTTGGGAATTCTGAGGCCACGGACGCGTTCGTAGCACGTTTTTATGTGGGTCTATTTGTATGGTATGTGAGCAGATGGCCTTAGGAACTAGATAGAAAATCGAATCGAATTGCGGAATTTGGAAAGTTTTCTGGTGTCTGTTGCCTGCTTTGGCGGCACCAGCACCGCTGCAGTGGTACCGCTGGGGTGGTAACCTTGCCGCTGAAGCGGTCTAAGCATTTTAGGCTTGACCGCTGGAGCGGTCAGGTGACCGCTGGGGCGGTACCACTGGGGCGGTGCCACTGGGGCGGTCCCAGTACTGCTAAAGCGGGTGACAGGCAGTTAGTGACATTAATAAAGTGTTAAAAGCCCATAGACCCTCATTATGTCCCATTTTGATATTTGAGCTTGAAGAAACTATTCTTAGGGATATTTGGATGAGAATTTCGGAGGTAAATTTTGCCCATTTCTTCATTCTTCCTTTAATCCATTATCATATTAGATTCCCCTTTTCCTTTAATAAACCTATGGTGATGGGAGACTTTGGGTTTATACCCAATTTGGGAGTTTTTCTTGAAATCAGAAATTAGGCTAATCCTCGAGTTAAATCATCAATTAGTGGTTGGGTTATTATTAACTAGTACTTAATTTGATATTTTTTCCCCGAATTTCCTGTTTTGCCCTTGTGGGCCCATTTCCCCAATTTCTAGGGTTAGAATTGACCTAATTGAAATAGTAGCAATATTAGTATCATGCTTCATGATTTCTAATATAGAATTTGTTTATGCTTGGACTACTTTGGTTCTGAGGTTCATCGGAAGGGCAAGGCAAATGAGTGAGTTGTTGGTGTTGCATTCGGCAATCCAGGTAGGTTATGGCTTACTTTTGGTAAGACTTCGTATAATGAAGTACATATTTAGATTATAATGTCAGAGACAACATGTGAATCTTTGGGTATGTAGTCGGGTTGGTTATTGCCTTAGGTTGGGCCCTGTTATGTGTTGGGACTAGCCACCCTGTTATGTGTGCTTTGATTGTTCCATTATATTGGTTTGATGCCATGAGTAGTTGGTAGATATTGGAGTCTGGGTTATCTTCTTGGTGGGATAGAATTGGCATACCCGTTGTTGGTATTTGTACTTGGATATGTTGTTGGCGTACCCACTGTGGCACTTGTGATATTGATATATTGGTGGCATACCACTATTTGTATTGTGGTATGATACATTGTTGGTACTTCTGATTTTGAACTTGATTGTTGATAATTGATATACGCATCACACGCATTCTCACACATTCATGATGCATGGCCGATACTCGCTGATGATCCGGAATCATTGATTTTATGAAACTGATATTTGATAAACTATTTTACTTGAGTGATTGCGAGGAGGCCGATGTCCGAAGATCAATTCCAGAATCGTTGTTTGTATGAAACTGATATTTGATAAACTCTTTTACTTGAGTGATTGCGAGATGGCTGATGTCCGATGATCTGTTCCGGCATTGTTGTTGCATAGACAATTCTGATGATATTTTCAGAATCTTTGTTAGTGCATAGACTCCGCGGGTCCCCTAGGGTGGTGCCGGTGAGAACCCTCGTGGGCAAAGATCCGGGGTCCCGTTTGTCTGTTGGGCAAAGATCCAGGACGGGTGACACTTAGACTTCGCGAGTCACGCTGGGTTGTGCTATCGAGATGTCGATATTTCTGTCCGAAGTACATGTGTACACCTCATTTGCATGGCATGGCATTGCATTCATACCATTGTTGCACTGTATTGCATTATGACTTGATTGAGATGCTGGGTGATTAGATTGCGATGATTGCATTTGGATCGGATGTATTGAAACTTGACATATTTGGGTTTAGATGCTTTACATAGGCGATGACAGATACTTGGTTGTGATTATATTGTCTTATGCTTGGTTGGTTTGTTTGCTTGTCTGCTTTATTATCTGAATTGTGTTAACTATGCTTAGTCGGCCGATGATGCCTACCGGTAATGTTTTTGTACTGACCTGCACTTGCTACATTCTTTTATGAATGCAGAGTATCAGGTTGGATCCACTTCCGTGACCCGTAGCTGATCGACGCTTCAGCTTTCTCTAGAGTTTCCACGGTGAGCATGGCGTCCGCTGACCTTAAAGACTTTCCTATCATATGTCCTATTTTTATTTCAGAGACATAGACATTATGTATTAGTATTCCAGATTGTATTATTCTCCTTACATGCTTTTGTATTATTCAGACTAGACCCTGGGGGTGTTTATTGTCTTCCGCACTTTCTACTACTTATATATAGATATATCGTGAGACTTGTGTATTTGTTCTATTCCGCTGTTTAAATTCATTCTTTCGTGTATTTATTCATTGTTGGGTTGAGGGTTCGCTTACCGAGGTGGGAAGGTAAGCGCCCGCACGTCCTAAGAAAAATGGGTCGTGACATAAGTTAGTCTAATCTGGTAAATGATAACTTGCTATTTGTCTTACTTAATCACTTTGTTTGTCTAAAATGGGTTCAGTTATTCAATAAGGTTAAAATGAATACTTACCCTTTATAAAATACTGGTTTAAACCATGCTTCACTAATCCACCAAGAAGATAATTAAAACTGGATATTGGTGCAGTTCATCTAGGTACATTAAGTCCACTGAAGTCTGTTTAAGCAAAGTAGTAGTCTTATTATCTCCTCATGCTTTCAAGTGTAAGTTGGCTTAAAATTTAACTTCCTTAGAGTGTAAGTTAATGTCACGGCCCAAACCGATGGGCCATGACTCGTGCCCGAGCTGGGCACCCGTATACGACCCGCTAGATATAATCAGACTGAAACTGAAAACAATATGGCACTCTGTAAAAGCATGCTGTGAGCTCATCATATCATACATTAGAAAGAACCCATCTGCTGAGAAGTCACAGTTAACCAAAACATAAAAAATATGCAAGCCGACAAGGCTGCCGCTATACACGGGGACGTCCAAGATGAACTACATCGATATAGCTGACCAAACCGTATATACACAACCTACATATGTCTACAGACCTCTAAGAGTGTAACAAAGTCTACGTCAAAAGGGTCTGTACCAGAATAACTCAAGCTCCGGAACAATGGAGCTCTCCAAGCAGCTGGGCAGAAGTCCTAAGCCGGAGCATCACAAAACTGAGTGTCTGTACCTGCGGGCATGAAACGAAGCCCCAGAAGAAAGGGGGTCAGGACGGAAAATGTCCTGAGTATGTAAAACATGAAGTACAACAATGAAGATCATGTCTGAGTAGAAGATGACAGGTGACAAGTATGATAATCACGGATACCAATGCATCTGTGCCTTATGAGATGAGAGTCATGCATATATATAATATACCGTAGTGAGGGACTCGGTGAAATATAATACGTACCTGGCACTCTAGTGAGGGACTCGGTGAAATAGTCAAATACCGTACCCGGCCCATTATGGGACTCGGTGACATATATAATATACATACCCGGCCCTCTAGTGAGGGACTCGGTGAATAATGCAATAAAACTGTGCAAGATTACATACCCGGCCCGGGACTCGATGAATGATATATTAACGGTATGCACGAGTAGAATATCATGAGCAACCATATGCAAACTAAGTCATCATCTGAGACTCAATAGAATAAACAGAATGAACCAACACTTGAGAATTAAAGACAACTATCATGTCAAGCACTATTGAGAACTAGAGTTCCTTGGAGTCATATGTGTTCGTTGTTCACTCAGTTCATGTAATTCATGCCATAAAGAAAAAAAGGGTAACTTTACATACACTTTGGAGCTTTTAGAAGTAGAGTCATCATCAATGAATAAAATCATTCCTATCCTTGACATCATCAGAAGTTTTAAGAACCATGGACTTTTAGCTTTTGAAGACAAGAAGGTTACGGAAGCATTTATGAAGTCATACTATAGGGATCATGCCTTTGAAAGAAAGGGACGAGCCTTAACATACCTGTTCAGCCCCCAATTATCTACACTTATTCGTCCGAGCTTGCCAACCTACATTTAAGATGATTCACACAATCGTTAGACTCATCATACTATATTTGTGCTAAGCTCTAAAGTCAAACTATTTTATATCCTGCTGAAAATCGGGCAGCATTTCCCCTGTTTATATGCCTAGCCCAGAATCTCAATTCAGCAACCAACAACAACAACATCAATACCAACATCAATAATATCATTTCCAACACCAATATGTACCATAAAACATCCCACACACTGTTTTCCAACTTCCATAACTATCCAACTTATTACATAATTATTTAACGACTTTGTCTCCGAGAATAAACCTTAAATAATACCAAAAGAGAGAGATTCATACCTTCTTTCTTGTTAAGACCTCAATATCCTCAGTATCCACGCTAAAATCCACCACAAAACAACACTAGAATCACAACTATGCGTTGCCTGGACCTAAACCACTACTCCGCTACTTGAAAATTACTCACTTTTTGATTCCCTACCTCTCTTTAAATTTCTGAAAATTTAAAGAGAGATAGGGAATCAAAAAGTATACAAGTTAGATAGTATTCCATTCTCATTCTGTCTTCCTTCCTGTGGTTTAACTAGCCACGCCACGGTTACTCGCCATCTTGCGAGCGTCCTTCCTCTTCGTGCTAGATTATCCCCTCGTAATTCATCAGCCAAGATTTCTGATTCATTATAGATTTTCTTATACTAATGTCCCGTTGCTTGTTCAACGTTACTCTGTTACTGACAAATCCTTACTCTTAAAGGTTACGTTTCTTCAACCATCCGTCTTAATTCCTTTCCATGATAGGTTATAACCATATCCTCAATACGATTTCTTAAATACGTACATTCCTAATGTTCCATCACCATCTCTAATATTCCTCGTAGCAGGATTATATATTGCAATGAACCAATAATCATAGTTCGAACTAGTCTATAGCTCACAATATCTTCGAGTTCCTGTCAAACTCTCCCTTTAATTTCGTTGCCTCAAATCTTGCAATATAACTTATAATAATAAGGTTAGGGCAATTCTCACTTTACCACAACTTCTTTCCAACATCGGTATGGTATACTTACCTTTGACTTTCTTATTCCAGTGATCACTTAGTTAGCTGTCACTCCTTGTTGGCTTTCTGGTGTGTCCATTCCCATCTGTGGGGCATAACCTTACGCTGATGGTTCATATAATTCTATAATACATACCCTTATGCTCAGTATGGTTAGTGACCTGTGATATACTTTCTAATTTCTATTGATGCTGCTGCCTTTCTATCTGCACCCACATCGTTCTTCCTCTCTTTAGAGATCGCCACACCGCTTATCGTTACTCCCTTTGTTAAGATTCTTATATTTTTCCTTTAATATCAAGATTTTCTTCCGTTGTAACCCAAAGTGTCCTTTGTACTCATCATCCATTTCATCATTCTCTTTGTAGTTAGCTTGCAGAGCTTTCTTACTCTCTTTATTACTCTTTAGGATACGCCGCTGCCTATTTAGGTGCAGTACAAATTTCTCTGGTCTAGAAATATCATATCTCACGTCCGCATGAAGTATTCTCTTGATCCATTTTAATTTCTTTTCATACCTGCTTTGTGCTATGTTATCTTTAATTCGTTCCTGCTCCCTCTTAATGCATTCTTGATATGCCACTACGTCCCGAATTTTGGCCTCCTCAAGCTAACCTCTTTCTTTCCTTGGACTTTTGACAATGCCATACCTCGTTTCAGGACTAGACCTGCCCTTCCCCCCTTTTTAAGGGTGTTCTTATAAACTAGTAACTCCCGAGTATCAGTAGTCATCGGCCTACCCTAACGATCCTTCGACTCTTTTGGTCTCTTCTAATACCGTAATTATCTCATCGTATAGCTTGACTTATTTTCCTTTCTGCTAATCGAGGGCTTTGCATTTGAATGAAGCGCTTATGCTTTACAAATCCATTATCGCTGATTTTTTTAAGGCCTTTCTACTTCTACCTTTTATGACTGAACATTTCCTGAATCAACGGGTTAATGGAAACATTTGAATCCATCAAAACATTTTATGAAATGTTTTGTCACACTTTGCTCTTTTTATCCCTCGTCTTCCTCCACAACTATTATCACTGAAATTCTTATTACTCTGAGTTTCCGGTTTCACTCTACGTCTACAATAAATCATTGAGGGTTAATATGCTACACTCTCCCCCTTCCACTATCAATCCTTTTATTCTCTTGGCTCACTTGTCCGAAATTTTCCTTGACTACGTATTTGCGTCCCACCTATGCGTTGTAGTTCTTCCAGTGTTCTGCGACATCTTGTTCGGGTCATGAATTTCTTGCAAATATACCCTCTTCTTTCTTCTCCTTCCTGCCGCCAAGGCTAGTCCATACTCATGAATATTTCCCATACATCCTTCCATTTCCTTTATAATTAAACCTCGGTATTCCTTATCCTTATCCCATGTCATTGATGTACTACCTCTCGGCTAGCTTTGTTAGTTCATTAACCTCTCGCTTGTCCCTGGTGATTGCTCAATTTTTCTTTTCTTCCTTTCTTCTTCTTTTGACCAACCCATTAGTGTACCTTTCCTGCTTTCATCCTCAAACTTTCCTTGAGTTCCTTCCTCCCCGAGCGCCCTTCTCCACTTGTTATTTTATAGTATCGACCCTAACGTTCATAAAATATTCCTTTTAACATGCAAATCCATTCTATTCTTAAATTATCTTTTAGGAAAGCTTCTCTGTTTTTGAGGCAACTGTGCCAGTATGACATTTATCCCTGTATACACCTTTCGAGAGCTGGAAATCTCTTAGTATCGTTGCAAGGCCTGATCATTCTCTCTCTTACTTCACATCCTTATTTGTGATTACTATCCTTTAGTCCCACTTACCGAAGTCTGATTTCTGACCCCACACATTTATCTTTTGTTTCACACTACCATACTTTATCCCTTTCACATGCCTACCTTCGAATTTTATCCAAATAGTCCCTTGCCTTACCCATCGTCCCTCTTGGAAGCTTCACTTACCCTCGTTTCTTACACTTTTTTTTGTCAAGGCATTCTAATCTCTTTACTTTCTATATATTCACTTTCTTCCTTTCCCTGATGTTGTTGCATTAGGACTTTCCAACTCTAACCTGTGGTGACAATATCATTAATTTACCCTGTAACATCTATCACTTGAACTTCACTACCCTGTTCGATTGATGCCTTTAGTATACCGCAACGTCGGTTGCTGGGACACATATACCGGTTAGAGCAACCACATATGGGATGTCATACACACACACACACACACACACACACATATATATATATATATATATGTTTACTAACGCCTAGCTTACAAAGTACTTCCCAATACTATTCGAACTCATCCTAATTCGAGAGCTGTGATGCACTTTTTTTTTTCTCTTTGTCGGTCTAGTCCGCCTCATCCTTCACGACCTTTTATAGTTTCTAACCACTCCGCATACTCCAATTTCCCTTAGGCTACTCTAGCTTCTCATCTGTCTCTTATGTCTGAATTTGTAGGACTCTTAATATACTTCCCAGGGGGTCACCCATCCTAGTATTTCTCTCACCCCAGCACGCTTGACCTTCCTCACATAACCTAAAACAAGTTGAAGTTTTAACAGATTCCAAAATATTCTTGTAATGCATCTCCCTCCGAATTAGAAAGGATTTCTTACTCGTCCGACTAAGAAAATGCTATTTTGGCCTTTGAAATCCTGAATAATCACCTTCAATCTGCATGTATGACTACTTTTCATCCTAGCTTTCAAGATTCCCAATGGTGGCGAAGGCATCTTGATCGCAGTTACTTCAGAATACTTAAGTCACTGATCCCCTTTAGGATTTTCGCTCATCACTATTCAGTATTACCCTGAAGTAAATACATATGCACATAGGAAGTTCCAATAAGAACACGTATACCTGTAGTCGATCGGTCCTTAGCCTGATCTGGTAAGCTATAGAGTGAAGTGTGCTCTTCATCCTTTTCTTCCCACCGTCTACTAGTCTGGCCTAACATAATGTTGAAACGTAAGGAAAATATTGATGTGCTAACTTTGTACTTCCTCAATTACGTCTTCATCCATAGGAGTCTCGTGACCCTTAAAAGGGTCTTTGTCATATGATTTCTCAGTCGGGTCTCCTCCTACTGGAGCCACATCCTCCGATGGGTCCGCCTCAATGAAATAACTGATGCTCTTTCTTATACCTCTTGACATCCTCGATCTTGAGTCGACGGGCGATACGGGTCTCATGTCCCCCTTCGGAGCCTCACTTACGCTCTCATTAACTGAACTTGTCCTCTTCTCCAATACAATCCTACAATTTAACAAAAATCGTACCAAGAAGGAGCTTTCCTATCATTGGCTCTACTGCACGATCTATGATCAGAAAGAAAGATGACATCCTAAATGTCCTGTAGCTTCCTGTTTATAGATGTGGTGCACAACACACCGATAAACAAGACTCTACTAGACACGGTCTGTAGACACTTCGAGGACGAACAGCTCAGATACCACTTTTGTCACAACCTAAACCGATGGGCCATGACTAGTGCCCGAGCTGGGCACCCGTATACGACACGCTAGATATAATCAGACTGAAACTGAAAACAATATGGCACTCTGTAAAAGCATGCTGTGAGCTCATCATATCATACATTAGAAAGAACCTGTCTGTTGAGATGTCACAGTTAACCAAAACATAACAACATGCAAGCCGACAAGGCTGCCGCTATACACGGGGACAGCCAAGACGAACTACATCGATATAGCTTACCAAACCGTATATACACAACCCACATATGTCTACATACCTCTAAGAGTGTAACAAAGTCTACGTCAAAAGGGTCTGTACCAGAATAACTCAAGCTCCGGAACAATGGAGCTCTCCAAGCAGCTGGGCAGAAGTCCTAAGCCAGAGCATGACCAAACTGAGTGTCTCTACCTGCGGGCATGAAACGCAGCCCTCGAAGAAAGGGGTCAGTATGGAAAACTTACTGAGTATGTAAATCATGAAGTACAATAATGAAGATCATGTCTGAGTAGAAGATGACAGATGACAAGTATGATAATCAAGGATACCAATGCATCTGTGCCTTATGAGATGAGAGTCTTGCATATATATAATATACCGTACCCGGCCCTCTAGTGAGGGACTCAGTGAAATCATCATATATATACCGTACCCGTCCATCTAGTGAGGGACTCAGTGAAATATAATACATACCCGGCCCTCGAGTGAGGGACTCGGTGAAATAGTCATATACCGTACCCGGCCCATTATGGGACTCGGTGAAATATATAATTTACATACCCGTCCCTCTACTGAAGGACTCGGTGAACAATGAAATGAAACTGTGCACGATTACGTACCCGGCCCGGGACTCGGTGAATGATATATTAACGGTATGCACGAGTAGAATATCATGAGCAACCGTATGCAAACTAAGTCATCATCTGAGACTCAATAGAATAAACAGAATGAACCAACACTTGAGAATTAAAGACAACTATCATGTCAAGCACTATTGAGAACTAGAGTTCCTTGGAGTCATATGTGTTCGTTGTTCACTCAGTTCATGTAATTCATGCCATAAAGAAAAAAAGGGTAACTTTACATAAACTTTGGAGCCTTTAGAAGTAGAGTCATCATCAATGAATAAAATCATTCCTATCCTTGACATCATCAGAAGTTTTAAGAACCATGGACTTTTAGCTTTTGAAGACAAGAAGGTTACGGAAGCATTTATGAAGTCATACTCTCGGGATCATGCCTTTGAAAGAAAGGGACGATCCTTAACATACCGGTTCTGCCCCCAATTATCTACACTTATTCGTCCGAGCTCGCAAGTCTACATTTAAGAGGATTCACACAATCGTTAGACTCATCGTAGTATATTTGTGCTAAGCTATCAAGTCAAACTATTTTATATCCTGCTGAAAATCGGGTAGCATTTCCCCTGTTTATATGCCTAGCCCGGAATCTCAATTCAGCAACCAACAACAACAACATCAATACCAACATCAATAATATCATTTCCAACACCAATATGTACCATAAAACATCCCACACGCTGTTTTCCAACTTCCATAACTAACCAACTTACTACATAATTATTTAACGACTTTGTCTCTAAGAATAAACTTTAAATAATACCAAAAGAGAAAGATTCATACCTTCTTTCTTGTTAAGACCGCAATATCCTCAGTATCCATGCTAAAATCCACCGCAAAACAACACTAGAATCACAACTATGCGTTGCCCGGACCTAAACCACTACTCCGCTACTTGAAAATTGCTCACTTTTTTATTCCCTCTCTCTCTCTCTTTAAATTTCTGGGCTAAATCTGGTGAAAAAAGGGGGTTCTTACCCTTTTTATAAGGGTCAAATTCGTGTCGAATCACTGTAGCATTTTACTGTAGCAGTACTTAGCACGCGTTTCTGCTCTGTCAGCTGAACTTGTAACATCCATAATTCTCTACTCCGAAGTCCAATTGACCAGAGGTTTGTTGTGTTGGAAACAAGACTCGACGAACTTCATTTAAGGCTTTTTTTCACTTCAAAACACTTCTTATGCTAAGAGATATTCATCCCTCAATTTGGACCAAAAGTTTCACACGAAACTTTACCTATCCTTTCTCCAAAGTCGTACTACTCCATTTCTTCCACTCATTTCCTTATAAAACCTTCCGGTATACCTTATATACATCCTTCACTCATTAAATGTACTTTACAATGCTTGCTCCTTATATTCCAAAGTAGTTTTACTTAACCATAACTCAACGTACTTATGTTTCAAATTCGATAAGTGCTTCTTTGAAGATATGGGGTGTAACAGTTAATCCTGAAAACCCCTTGAATCTTGTGCAGCATCAGGAACAAGAGGGTGAAATCTTTCCTTTTTGGGCTTTTTTAGTATCTCCATGGGTGTATATATCAGTGGTATAGGGTTGATAGGTGTGTATATCTATTTGTTTGGTATTGCCTATTTTTATTTAAGAAAACGACCCTATGGGCCTGTTTACTTTATTTCAGTCTTGGGGTTGGGTCTGTGATGTTTCGTTTAAGTCTCTATGAGCCTTTACTATTTATAACCTATTCTGTCTAAAAATTAATAAGTGAAATCACTATAGTAATGATTAATTGATTAGCTACGAAACCTTATATTTCTTATGTGTTTGTAAAAAATAACTTCGGCCTTCGGGCCTTTGCATTTATCACACATGAATTGAGCTGAGCCCAATTCCATCCATGATCAAGTCTGCCAGAGAGGAGAAAAAAGGCAAGGGAAGCAAATATTTATTATTGAAGCCCCAGCTATGGGTGAAAATAGTACGAATGGGTGCGGGTAGCCCATTAGTGAAAAAAATAAAATTCCTTTCCCCCCTTTATTTGGTTATTTGTTTTATCTAATGTATTTTGTAAATAAACCAATGATATTGTGAAACCCTATGAATGTTAGAATCTAGGATCACACTTTGTAAATTTAGGTAACCTATCTAAAACAAACTTAAAATTCTTTCAAAATCCGATTTATGCTTAAACAATTGATAAAAACAGTTTGCTTAAGTAAACAAATTATTTGTCTATTCAAAACACTTGTAAAAATGAGACTTTGGAATTATGAGTTGTGAAAAAATTAAAATTTACAAGAGTTACTACATTTTGAGGGAAAGAAAAGAATGAAACTGGTTAAATGGAGATTTTATATTGCTTGATTTTTTTAGAAAAATCGCACATTTGCTTCTTACGAAGAATAAAACCTAATGTTTTAATCTGTTGAAATAGACAAATGTAATTCTTTGTTGGTAGAGTTGGGCATGAGTTGAATAAAATTTGAACCAAAATATAACTTGTTTGTTTTATACTAAAACGGCAATGAATTATAATTTTGACCTGGAAGTCCACTTGGAAATGGGCCTTAACTGATTTTTGGGCTAAAAATATTTGGACCATCTTTTGATAAGGATTAACGTTTTTACGGGCTGAACTGGACCAAAATGCGAACTGAAAATAGACTATTGGGCCAAGAGTTGAGTTGTTTGGCGAATTTTGGACTTGGAATATTAAGTTGACTTAAGGGCTTCACTTAAAACTGGACTCAAATTGAAATACTTATGATTTAATATGTATAAAAACGGGCATATATCCCATATTTTTCTATATATATGTATCATAAAACCCGTAAGTACTAAACCTATCTTGTTAGGACTAGAATAGTAGCGACTGTACTTGGGATAAATCCCGGTGTGTCCTAGTCCGGCAACGAAGTGAGTTGAACACTTGCATGGATTTTTTCAAAACCAAACCCCCTTATTTATAAGGGGACTTTTTGCCGAAATTTTTCTAAAACATGATGATATGAACACAAAAATGCTATTTTACGAAAAAACTAACATTTAAATACATAATTATATAAACCACATAGTGAAGCTCGTAGGTGAACCGTATTCTATGGATCCTTAATACCAGGGTGCGTAAAGCCTTCCCTAGGGGATCACCAGAACCCTTACCTCGAACTCTGGTCTGAAAGAATTTCTGTCGGTCTGAAAAACTCTTTTAACCCGATTTTCCTAATTTTTCTTTAGAATAAATTAGGTGGCGACTCTAAAAAATAAAATATTCAATTTAGAGCACCAACAACCTCTTAGTAACTTTTATGCCTTTTAAACCGCGTAAAAGCGAACTGTAACAAACAGTAATACTCTTCCTTCCTCGATCTTTGTATCTCCATGTGTAGCTTCAGTCTTGTTGATTTAATCTGTTGTTCTTCCATTTGATGAGTGTTCTCTTCTTTCTCTGTGTTTACAAGTCTCTGCTAGTGTCGATCTTGATAGATCCAGCCTGGATATGCCCCATTAGACTTCCTTGAGCTGTATGACCTCGAATTGCTCCTGTACAACTTTTGCTAGTGTCTTCTGGTACGTTAATCCTCCCATGATGCTCAGTTTGTTGTTCTTAACTTTGGTACTGTTAAACCTTTTGTATTTGTTTCCCAACAATCTATGTGCATTCTCTTATTGTGATTTGCCCATTTTTTGTGTTATGATGCTATATCACTCCCTTGCTAGCCTTTAGATCTTCTTTGCATGCAGGTATCTCTATCAATTTCTTGTTTTGATTTGCAGATAGGGAATTTGTATGTTATTACTATTGAGGATTTTCCTAGTGTTTACTTCCAGTTCTAGAAAGCTTTGGCAATGAAATGTACCTTTATCCAAAGCTTGATTTGCCGCATCTACCAATTTTTTTCCCTCTCTTAATATGTGACTAACAACAATCCTCATATTGTTGCTGATGTCAATTATCTCCTCTATCCACATTGCAACACTCTATGGTGGTTTCCATCCTTTTGACAATATTTTGTGCACCATCTCGGAGTCTGTTTGAATGATGATATTATCCAATCCCTTTCCTCTGCAATATTTCATGGCCTCCAAAATTGCTATCACCACAGCATTTGTTTTTGTTGTGATTCCTATGTTCTCGGCTTGTGCATAGAATATATTCCCATCTGAATTCCTTAAACAAAAACCATAAGCACTCATCCTTGGATTTTCTCTTGATGCCCTATCAGTATTGTACATTATCCAATTTGATGAAGGGAACTTCCACAACATTCTAGTGACTTCAATCTCAGCATTACCGCCACCCCCTATCCACTCTAACATCTTAATCAGCTCATCCCATTTGTTAAGCAAATTCCTGAGTGAAAGATTCCTTGTCTGAACAAATCTCTGCATGGAACCAAAAACTTGATAAATGACTCTTCCCATTGATCTTTTTTGTCATGCTTGATACAATTTCTCTTTTTCCATAATTCCCAAATAATTATAGCAGGGACTGCTCTGAATATGTGTTTCAACCTCCCTGCTACTGGTGCTTTCCACCACTTAATTATCAATTGCTGCAATTTTAGTCCCTCCATAGATATACCTGCAAAAGAGCAAAAATAGGACCAGTCCTGCTAGTAATATAAGATGAGGTAAATAGATTCTATGTTGTCTCCTCCCTAGGATTTGAACAACACCAGCATCTGGATACTATATTATAGTTCATTTTCTTCAAAACATAATCTAATGGCACCATTGTAACGACCCGTTTGATCGTTATGTGCGTTTTGACCGTTTACCCCTGTTGACCCCTCCTCGAGTTCCATTAGAGTGTTTTTGACCCGCGGGGTTGGGCGACACGGTTCTCGAAGTCATTGGGCGAGTCTTGGTTAGATTAGAGGAATTTAGAACCTTGAAGTGAAAAATATTTGATTGATAGTTGACTTTTGGGTAAACAGACCTTTTTGGGAATGTCGTCATTTCTTGAGGCTGGAGGGTCGATTGTGACTGGGTTGTATGTTTGGTTTGATTCCCGAGGCATTCGAGAGCATTTTGTACCCTTGGTTGCAACCTTGAAGTTGGCTGTTTAGGGGTTGAGCGGGTCAAGGTGACCTCCGTTGGGAATTTCGAGGCCACGAGTGAGTTTGTAGCGCGTTTTTACATGTGTCTGCATATTCAGTTTGCATCTGGGAGGTCTCGGATGGATGTCGGGATATTGGGTGAACTTGGTGGAAACCTGATTTTTCTAGTTTTCTGAAGTGTCACTTCTGCGATGAGTTGGCCGTGTCTGCGGGCCCGCCCAGGAAGGCCTGATCCGCAGATGCGGGTTGTTGAGTCCTTAATGAGATCCTCCTTAGCGGACGAGTATCTGTCGAGGCGGTATCGTATAGGCGGACCATCGCTCTCCGTAAGCGGAGATCGCTGAACCAGAACCTTATATTTTCCCATTTCGAACCATTCCTTTTCCATTCACTAAATTGAAACTTAGAGAGTTCTAAGGGAGAATTGAGGAGTTGTTGGCTTGAATCATAATTGGGTAAGTTCCTGTAACCCTAATTTATTTTTATTTATGATGTAAGTTAGAATCCATGGTGGAATTAATGTGGTTAGTTGGAAAGCAAGGTTGTAAACTCTAAGTTTTGTCATCTTGAAATCTTATGCTATGAAAATGGGTTTTTTTTGGTAAATCTTGTCTAATCTAGTCATGAAATACTTGGAATAAGTAGATACTAAGTGAATCTATCTAAATTTCTTGGATTATGAATATGGAAGGTTAGGGTTCCTTTGTAAATTGGGGAGTTTTGATTAAAGGGTGAAATTGATGATTAATTGAGGGATAGTATTGGACTTCCTAAGTGTTGATTAACTGAATTTTACTCGACATTCCTATTTTGCCCTTCTGGGCCCAGTTTCCTCTTTAAAAGGGTTATTTTCAATTTGAATAGTATTTTAGCAATATGGGTATCATTAGTCTTTGTTTCTAATGCTGATTAAGTTGTTGAATAGGCTTCAAACATTTGAAAGCTCTTCAAAAAGGCAAGGCGCGTTGTTGGATAGTTCGTGGCACCCGCTCGGCATCGAGGTAGGTTACGGTTTTGTAACGACCCATTTGGTTGTTATAGTGTTTTGACCCATTTAACCTTTTTGAACCTTCCCCAATTCCCGTTAGTATGATCTATGACTTAATGAAGTCATTGGGTTGGTTTCTGCAAGGTTCGAGTGTAAATTGAGTCATTGATGGAGAAGGTAGTTGAGTTAGCGAGTTAAAGTTGACCACGACATGGTCAACATCGGGTTAGGATGACCCCGTTTCAATGTTTTGGAATTTCCAACATGTTAATATGATGATTTTGAACTTGTCCACAAGTTTTGGTGAGGTTCCGAAGAGTTTCAAATGGGTTTGAGTTTTGTCGCACTCGTATTCGATGTTTTCGCCGTAGGTCTGTGGATAGAAACGGCTCCATATTGATCAAACGATCTATTTTTTGAGTGAGGTTTGAACCATTAGATCCGTATCAAATTACGAAGCCATAGCAAAAAGAATCATCGCGTTTGGCCTCCGTATGAGGGAGTTATGCCCGTTTTCGTTCGGGCTGTTCCTCTAGGTCCGCTGGCAGCAACCAAAGGGCCACCGTAGCGGGACCGCTGCAGCGACCAACTGTCAAGACCTGACAAGGGGGCAATGACGGGTACCCGGAGCTGACGACCGAGCACCACTCATACTGCTTGTCATCATACTTATCGTGCGTTCATTCATTATTCTCATGCTTGTAATCATTGGAAAACCATTTTCACTTTGAAACATATTTACCTTTATATACATAAGCCCTTCGGCTATCAAAAATAATATACATACAATAAGGACATCGTGAGACCATGCTACCCACGCGTACGTATCTATGAGCCTCTACTAGAGTACTAGACATATGGACGGGACAGGACCCCGTCTTGCCCAAAATATATGTACACAAAATAACAAAGCAACGACACCTCCAGAACAATGGAGTGCTCTCAATGTCTGCTGATAGCTCCTACAAATCTGGATCACCTCCATGTCTACCTGTGGGCATGAACACAGCGTCCGAAGAAAAAGGAAAATAGTACGAGCATTGTACTGAGTATGTAAGGCATGCATAAAATGAGCATAATAAGGAAATCATGAAACGTAAGGTGAGGCTATAACCTGCTTAGGTTTTAAGAGTAAATGCATTTTAAACATATCACATATATCATCATCATTAACCCGCGTCCGGGTAGCCATCATACGTGTTACGTACCGTATTTTTATACATTGGGACAACCCGGATTAACTATGACAATTAAGGGCCAAGACTATTCCGGGATTTGACGTCGGGACTTTTGACCATTTGATTTTATTTTGAGACATAAGTTGAATATGAAATTGATGGCATTGGACACTTAGGAAAAATTGGGACCACAATTCATAAAATTGGAATTTAAAAGTCTTGCACCAAAAGCCATGGTGGCCGTGTGGACTTGAAATGGTCCCACACATTGTGTGGCCAATTTTAATTGGTCCAACACATGTGTGGGCCATAAACAAAGGGAGATATTTGTGGATACAAAAAAAAAAAAAAAAAAGACTAAGTCATCTTTCTCATTTCCCACTTCTACACTTAGAGAAAAATAACAAGACTTGGAGAGCCTCCACTCCCCCATGGTTCTCGGCCACAACCAAGAAAAATCAAGTCCCATTTTTGCCTCTCTAAAATTATTTCTTTGGTATAAACCCACTATTTGGAGGTCCCTAAGTAGCGTGGAAGTATTGTTTGGGTCATTCAACCACTCATTTTGCTCATTTACAAACCCTAGCCTATTGGTGGATTGAAGAATAAAGGTGAGTTCTAATCTTGTTTTTGGAGTTATAAATGTTGTATGCATATTGTAGTATGCTAAAATGGATAAAAATCATGAAATATGGAATGTTGAAGTTGGGTCTTGTGTTGGGTGTGTTGACCGTGTGAAGTATATGTGTGTGGTGTGGTATTGGGTTGATGAATTAATTGCTTGTAGCATATTGATTGTCGTAGAGTGGAGAAGAGAATAAAAATCATCGATACATGTATATGTGTAGTGTAGCCGTGTATATAGCCTCCAAATGGTAGCAAAGAATGAATTAATATCGCTTAGCGTCGTAATGGTTGTTGTGATGATTTGTATGTTGGAAATGAGAGTTAAATGTCCCGAATTGATATAGTAAGCGTTGCGGACTGATTTGGAGAACTTTGTGCATTTAATGCAATCCTTATATATGAGAACCATTAACATATGAATATGTGTAGTGTGAATGAATGTGAGTCATAGATTATGCCGAATATCGCATTATTATCGCTTAAGCGCTTTCGTGTCGTCGTTACGAATTTTAGTTTGGAATTGAGCATTTAATGACTTAAGATTGATGTTGAGATTGTACGGGCTGATTTGAGGGTTATTGTGCGTTGATGTAATTTGTATATTTTATGAAAATGGTATCGTTATATTGTGAATTGTGATACAAAACATGAATTGAAAGTCGGAAGTGTGCCCAGTGGGCTGCTCACGGGTAGGGGCTGTTTTCGGCCAAAAATTTGGAGAAATTGTGGATTGTTGGAAAAATTATGTGAATTTTTTAGAATGTTCTTGAATGTTGTTAGTATGGGTTTGGGTTAATAATCGAATGTACGAACGATATTGTGGCTTGAAAGTAAGCCATTGAATTGAATAATTGGAAAGTTGTCGAATGGTGTAAAAGAGAGCTACTATTATTATTTTGCCTTTCGAATTGATTATCGATGTTGCTAGGTTGGTTATTGTGGTTGTTGTTGTTGATTTTGAGCGAGTTAAATTCTCGGGATGGCCTATTTATAGGGGAAATGCTGCCGAATTTTCTGTAGAATTTAATGTTAGTTGGAATAAATGGCTTAAGTGCCTATGTTTAATATTGGATATTCGTTGGCATATTTGTAGACCTTGGGGAGCCCGAGGCGTAGATTGGAATTTACTTTATATTGGCCATCTTGGAGTGCGTACGAGGTATGTAAAGCAACCTCCCTTCTTTTTGGCATGTCTTAGTTTTACATAGGCTAGATTAGAGCCTTAAGGAAATTCCAAATCCGAAATCCGAAATCCGAGCATGATATGATCTATATATGTTCCTTGGCACTCTTATGTATGATTTGATGAAATATGAACCTTTATGTATTTGAAATAATCGCTTTCCGAACTTTGCGCAAAAAGGTTTCACTTTAAAGAACTTCGAAATTTCTGAATGCCATACATTTCACATAAATGCTCGGATTACTCCAATATTTTTATCAAAGTTTGCATTATGTATGATAAGTATGTTTTTCATAGGCGGGCCCGACTTGGGTAAATACCCGTCCGTGGGTCCCGCGACTTTCCTTTATGTAATTCAGAGAATCTTTGAAAGAATTTGGTATGATTATTATTCCGATTTCAAATATGATCATTTTACTTATGTTTGAATTTATGATAATGATTTTATGCATATGACTACTCACGACTCTACTCGTGCATTCTGTTATTCCTTTTGCCGAGTCCCGGGCCGGTTCTGTTGTCGTGCGCATTTTGATATACTCCGGAGTTATGCTGTGTTTATGGTTCACCGAGCTACTCGCAAAAGAGGGTCGGGTTCCACCTATATTTGGTGTTATGCTGTGTATGGCGTTATGTTGTGATGTGATATGTGACGGGGATACAGAGATTTGAAACTTTCTGGTGTTATGCTGTGTTATGGCGCCATCGACGGGTGGGCGACCATATTCTTCTGTACCCTATGCATTACTTACATATTTTTGAAAGTAAGCAAATTTTGATATGTTGGATTTGCACTTATCTTTGGTACTTCCATTTCGTTTATGTCTCAGATTTGCTTTCTGTATATTCTGCTTTGCATACTTAGTACATATTTCGTACTGACCCCCTTTCTTCGGGGGCTGCGTTTCATGCCCGCAGGTACAGACGCACAGTTTGGTGATCTACCCATTTAGGACACCCTATTCTGCTGTTTGGAGTGCTCTTCTCATTTCAGAGCACACATTTTGGTATATATTCGTTCGCCATGTATATATGTATTTGTTCAGGGGCACGGCGGGGCCCTGTCCCGCCATATGATTCGGTTTGTCTATTTAGAGGTCTGTAGACGTATTTGTGGGTGTGTGTGCCTACTTCTGTACGGATGTGTTTGCATGACTCTATTCGTTATGGCAGCCTCGTCGGCGTGCATTTTGTATATGTTTGTGGCAGCCTTGTCGGCGTGCATTTGTATATGCGTTTTGGGCCGTTGTGCCATTTGACATCCTTGTCGGCTTTTGACATATTTGATAGCCTTGCCGGCTTTTTGATATATGTGCATATGTTCGGCGATGTATATTCCGCCGCCTCTTCTGATTCTGATATAATGTTTTGTACGCGCAATCGCGCAAGATAATATTCGTTCTCAACTCTGTTTAAAAATGATGATTTAGTTTGTATGTCCGTTTGGGTGTCCAAGTAGGGCACCAGTCGCGGCCCACGGGGCTGGGTCGTGAAAGAAGTGGTATCAGAGCGGTTTGTCCTTGGGATGTCTACAGGCCGTGCCTAGTAGAGTCTTGTTTATCAGTGTGTTGTGCACCACATCGATAAACAGGAGGCTACACGGCATTTAGGATGTTTCCTTTCTTTGAATCTTAGATCGTGCGATAGAGCCAGCCGTAGGAAATGAATCTTTTTCTGCTAACCTTTAATTTCAGCTGAGGACGGTATCGACGTAAGAAAGTGACCGATGATATTGGAAGCTATACCGTACACAGGTAAGAAATGGTATGAAAGATGTATGTCGGGGAAGCTATTTGAAGTATGACGGAAATATAAAGTTGAAGATTGAAAAGAAAAATAAACAGGAAGATGTCACTGGTGCCGTTTGAGTTGGGCACGTGAGGTAAGTCTCGACATCTGTGTACTTTTGTTTGCAATTGTTAGCCCTGTGTGGCTACGATATGATATATAAATACGTATATGTGTTGGCCCTGTGAGGCATGGTCGGTATTTCCTGTGTACAGGTTTTGGGATAGTAAGAAATACAGAGGAACCTCTGCCCAAATTTTGCCAGAAATATAAAGAGAGAAAATGAGATATAAGTTCTTAACATGTTTTGAAAGTCGATACCGATAGGGTGAATCTGTTATGTTGGATTAAAGTTAAGAGGTACCCTCCATGGCATTCGTAAGAAGCATTATCCTTGATTGGGAAATTTTATTCCGAGAAAGCATATATGAGTAGCAAATTCGTAATTTATCTAAATGAATCAGAATATGTTCCAACCACATGTTGCTTCAGAAAAGCTTATGTGAAAGGCAAAAATGTCCAACGATTAAGTTTCGATTCATTTGAAGAATACTAAATGTATAACAGGCAGTTGGGAATTGAATGATTCACTTACGACTCAAAAAAAAAAAAAATATATATATATATACATATGTATAAATATGGAGGTAATTATGTGAATTAAGTACCAACGGATTTCGCGATGTTCGTCGGATTTTAGTGTTCTTTTGCTGGTGGTTGGAGAATGCCTTACAGTAATATTTTATCAGCCTTCATCGACTAATTGGAGATGGAATTTGTGGAATAAAAACTTAAATTTGTGGGTTGTTTAAAATTATATATGTATATGCATGAGGAGAAAAATATTGAGGATTTACAGGAGGCGACACGGTGACTATATAGTCAGAAAAGTAAAAGAATTCTCTCTAGATCGGGGTGGGGCCCGCTACGAGAACGTTTTGAAAGTTGTTAAGACCCCGATTTGCCTTAAATTACGTGATAAAAGTCGTGCAGGGAAATTGATGCAATTATACCGGCCTTAACGTGTCTAAATGCATTAAAGTTGTAAGGTTAAGCGTGCCAGGGCCAGAGCAATTCTGGGATGGGTGACCCCCTGGGAAATGTACAAAAATTTTTGCAAATATGGACATAAGAGACAAATAGGAAATTTGGAGTAACCAAAAAGGAAATTAGAGTATGTGGAGTGATTAGAAACTTTATAAAGGTCGCGTGGGCTGAGACGGATTAGATTAGTGAAAAAGGGAGAAAGAGCAACGCAGCTCCAGAATTAGAATGAGTTTGAACAGATGATTGAAGACGCTTTGTAAAAGAAATGCTAGTGATATATATATATATATATATATATATGTATGTATGTATAGGACTCCCCATTTATGACTATGTCGATCGCTTAGTGAACCTTAATAGTCAGCGTTAATTTATGAGACAAAGTGAAAGGTATGAAACAGATGTTACGAGATAAACAGATATTGGTTTTGCTATGGGTTGAGATTGGAAAATGCTAATACGACGATATTTTGGAAGGAAAAGAGAATAATTGAGTGGAAGGTAAAGAGATCAAAGTGTTAGCAAAAGTGAACCGTAAGAAACGTAATTAAGCAGAGCTTCTAAAAGAGTCGACGGGCAAAGCACGAAATTACCTGCGAAAAACGAACTGGAATGTAATAATGCAGGGCAAAAGAAAAAAAAAAACCTATGGCATGAAATGATGAATCATGCGAATATTAAGTAATTTGACTATCGAGAAAATAGAACGACGGATAAGGAACGGGTATGAAGGAAGGATATGATTATTAAAGGATAAATTGTTATATTAATTAAATTATTCGAGTGCCAGCTATTAGATAAGATTTGTACTTTATGAAAGAGAATTTCATCACTTCGTAATTTTGTTAATATCTCGTACGAAGGTAATCAAGTTATAGATTATAAAGGAAAAACATGGATACGGTATAAGCACAACCCCAAAAGAGGGGGAGCGGAGGAAAGTGAAGTAAAATAAGTAGAAATAGAAACAATTGACACAAAGAAGATTGAAGCGATCAAAAGTTGGCCTAGGTCTTCGACATAGACCGAAATACGCGGTTTTTGGGGATTAGCCAGGTATTACAGAAAAGTGGTGAAGGACTTTGCTTCTATTACGGCACTATTAACGAAGTTAACTCAGAAGGCCGTGAAATTTCAGTGAACCGGTACGTGTGAATGCAGTTTCCAGTACCGGAGGAAAAATTAATTTCAACTCCAGTCTAGCTCTTCCCGAAGGGCCAGCCGGGTATGTTACTTATTATGGTGCTTTTGGTATTGGGATAGATTATGAATTAGTGCAGCACAGTCAAGTTATGGCCTAAGCTCCCCGGCAGTTCAAATCGCACGAAGGAAATTATCCCATACATAATTTGGAATTATCCGCGGCGATTCATGTTTTGAGAATGTGGCGGCATTACTTACATGGGGTCTACGCTGGTATTTATACAGACCATAAGATCCCAGTACATTTTTAAGCAAAAGGGAGTTAATCTGCGGCATAAATGGCTTGAATTATTGAAAGATTATGATGTCCATATTCTATATCATCCCGTAAAAGCCAATGTGGTAGCTAATGCACTTCGCCGTAAGTCCATGGGTAGTTTGACTGATGTACAGTTTGATGAGAAAGAATTGGTTCGTGGAAATTTATCAGTTAGCTAGCCTTAGAGTCTGTTTGGTCGATTCTGGAGATATTGGGATTTTGTTCGAGAAGTTGCTGAATCGTCGATTATAGAAGAGGTAAAACAACATCAGTTTGAGGATCCTATACTTGTACAGTACAAAGATACGACCTTTGATAAAGAAAAGACTTAGTTTGAAATTTCATCTGAAAAGGATATTATTATACGGAGGCAGATTATGTGTGCCTGACGTTGCAGGGCTGTGATGATCAATTATGGGCGAAGCACTTAATGTTCGACATTCTGTTCATTCTGAATCCACAAAAATGTATCATGATCTAAAATATTTATGCTGATGGGATGGTATGAAAAAGGGACACTGCAGAGTTCGCTGGCCAATGCCCAAATTGTCAGTAAGTTAAGATCGAGTATCAAGGGCCGGACAGGTTGCTTCAGGAATTAGAAACTTCAGTTTGGGAACGAGGAACGATTCGCATGAACTTCATTATAGGCTTACCGCGCACTCAACGCGGATACGATTCTATTTGGAGTATTGTTGATAGATTAATGAAATCAGCCCATTTTCTTCCAGGCAGGACTACTTGTTCGGCTGAAGGTTATGACAGAGTGTATATTAATGAGATAATAAGACTTCATGGGATTCCTATATCTATTATAACCGACTGAGGTGCTCAGTTTACGGCTAACTTCTGAAGATCGTCCCAGGAAGGACTGGAGACTCAGATGGGTCATAGCACAATATTTCATCCTCAGTCCGACGGACAGGCCGAGTGTGCTATTCAGATACCGGAAGATATGCTATGGGCCTGTGTTATTGATTTTAGAGGTTGTTGGGGTGATCATTGTCGCTAAGTGAATTTGTTTATAATAAAAATCGTTATCACTCCAGTATTCAGATGGCACCATATGAGGCTTTGTATGGCAGGAAAAGCAGATCTCCGATTGGTTGGTTTGACGTGAGTGAGATTCAGTTAATTGGTCCAGATGTGATCCAGCAAGCAGTCGATAAAGTGAAACTGATTCGAGAGCGACTATTAGCGGCCCCGAGTCGACAGAAATCTTATGCTGATAAACGACGTCGACCGTTAGAGTTCCAGATTAGCGATTGGGTATTTCTGAAAGAGTCACCTATGAAAGGCGTTATAAGATTTGGCAAGAAAGGAAAGCTCAGTCCGAGATATATTGGGCCTTATCAGATTGTTCGCAAAATAGGCATGGTGGCCTATGAATTGGATTTGCCAGCTGATTTGGGAGCGGTACACCCGGTATCCCATGTTCCTATGCTTCGTAAATATATTGGTGACCCTTCCAGAATTTTTCCTACAAACGATATACAGGTCACCGAGGAGCTATTTTATGAAGAGCAACCTATAGCCATATTGGATCGTCAGGTAAGAAAGTTGCGGAATAAAGATGTGGCTTCTGTTAAAGTACTGTGGCGGAATAATAATAACCGCGAGGAATTAACCTGGAAGGCTGAGGAGCAGATGATGAAAAAAAAAATCCTCACCTATTTTCGGCACCTTCAGGTAATCCAAATTATTTGTTTGATTATGTTGATTTGTGATCGATTTGTATATGATGGCTATAAAAGAAACTCCCCCGAATTTGAGTAAGATTAGTAGCATTAATCCAACATTCGAGGATGAATGTTCGTAAGGGGGGGAGGATGTTACGTACCGTATTTTTATACATTGGGACAACCCGGATTAACTATGACAATTAAGGGCCAAGACTATTCCGGGATTTGACGTCGGGACTTTTGACCATTTGATTTTATTTTGAGACATAAGTTGAATATGAAATTGATGGCATTGGACACTTAGGAAAAATTGGAACCACAATTCATAAAATTGGAATTTAAAAGTCTTGCACCAAAAGCCATGGTGGCCGTGTGGACTTGAAATGGTCCCACACATTGTGTGGCCAATTTTAATTGGTCCAACACATGTGTGGGCCATAAACAAAGGGAGATATTTGTGGATACAAAAAAAAAAAAAAAAGACTAAGTCATCTTTCTCATTTCCCACTTCTACACTTAGAGAAAAATAACAAGACTTGGAGAGCCTCCACTCCCCCATGGTTCTCGGCCACAACCAAGAAAAATCAAGTCCCATTTTTGCCTCTCTAAAATTATTTCTTTGGTATAAACCCACTATTTGGAGGTCCCTAAGTAGCGTGGAAGTATTGTTTGGGTCATTCAACCACTCATTTTGCTCATTTACAAACCCTAGCCTATTGGTGGATTGAAGAATAAAGGTGAGTTCTAATCTTGTTTTTGGAGTTATAAATGTTGTATGCATATTGTAGTATGCTAAAATGGATAAAAATCATGAAATATGGAATGTTGAAGTTGGGTCTTGTGTTGGGTGTGTTGACCGTGTGAAGTATATGTGTGTGGTGTGGTATTGGGTTGATGAATTAATTGCTTGTAGCATATTGATTGTCGTAGAGTGGAGAAGAGAATAAAAATCATCGATACATGTATATGTGTAGTGTAGCCGTGTATATAGCCTCCAAATGGTAGCAAAGAATGAATTAATATCGCTTAGCGTCGTAATGGTTGTTGTGATGATTTGTATGTTGGAAATGAGAGTTAAATGTCCCGAATTGATATAGTAAGCGTTGCGGACTGATTTGGAGAACTTTGTGCATTTAATGCAATCCTTATATATGAGAACCATTAACATATGAATATGTGTAGTGTGAATGAATGTGAGTCATAGATTATGCCGAATATCGCATTATTATCGCTTAAGCGCTTTCGTGTCGTCGTTACGAATTTTAGTTTGGAATTGAGCATTTAATGACTTAAGATTGATGTTGAGATTGTACGGGCTGATTTGAGGGTTATTGTGCGTTGATGTAATTTGTATATTTTATGAAAATGGTATCGTTATATTGTGAATTGTGATACAAAACATGAATTGAAAGTCGGAAGTGTGCCCAGTGGGCTGCTCACGGGTAGGGGCTGTTTTCGGCCAAAAATTTGGAGAAATTGTGGATTGTTGGAAAAATTATGTGAATTTTTTAGAATGTTCTTGAATGTTGTTAGTATGGGTTTGGGTTAATAATCGAATGTACGAACGATATTGTGGCTTGAAAGTAAGCCATTGAATTGAATAATTGGAAAGTTGTCGAATGGTGTAAAAGAGAGCTACTATTATTATTTTGCCTTTCGAATTGATTATCGATGTTGCTAGGTTGGTTATTGTGGTTGTTGTTGTTGATTTTGAGCGAGTTAAATTCTCGGGATGGCCTATTTATAGGGGAAATGCTGCCGAATTTTCTGTAGAATTTAATGTTAGTTGGAATAAATGGCTTAAGTGCCTATGTTTAATATTGGATATTCGTTGGCATATTTGTAGACCTTGGGGAGCCCGAGGCGTAGATTGGAATTTACTTTATATTGGCCATCTTGGAGTGCGTACGAGGTATGTAAAGCAACCTCCCTTCTTTTTGGCATGTCTTAGTTTTACATAGGCTAGATTAGAGCCTTAAGGAAATTCCAAATCCGAAATCCGAAATCCGAGCATGATATGATCTATATATGTTCCTTGGCACTCTTATGTATGATTTGATGAAATATGAACCTTTATGTATTTGAAATAATCGCTTTCCGAACTTTGCGCAAAAAGGTTTCACTTTAAAGAACTTCGAAATTTCTGAATGCCATACATTTCACATAAATGCTCGGATTACTCCAATATTTTTATAAAAGTTTGCATTATGTATGATAAGTATGTTTTTCATAGGCGGGCCCGACTTGGGTAAATACCCGTCCGTGGGTCCCGCGACTTTCCTTTATGTAATTCAGAGAATCTTTGAAAGAATTTGGTATGATTATTATTCCGATTTCAAATATGATCATTTTACTTATGTTTGAATTTATGATAATGATTTTATGCATATGACTACTCACGACTCTACTCGTGCATTCTGTTATTCCTTTCGCCGAGTCCCGGGCCGGTTCTGTTGTCGTGCGCATTTTGATATACTCCGGAGTTATGCTGTGTTTATGGTTCACCGAGCTACTCGCAAAAGAGGGTCGGGTTCCACCTATATTTGGTGTTATGCTGTGTATGGCGTTATGTTGTG
Organism: Lycium barbarum; assembly: GCF_019175385.1. Taxonomy (NCBI): domain Eukaryota; kingdom Viridiplantae; phylum Streptophyta; class Magnoliopsida; order Solanales; family Solanaceae; genus Lycium; species Lycium barbarum. The sequence goes on from NC_083337.1 coordinate 29,228,024, forward strand.
ATGTGATATGTGACGGGGATACAGAGATTTGAAACTTTCTGGTGTTATGCTGTGTTATGGCGCCATCGACGGGTGGGCGACCATATTCTTCTGTACCCTGTGCATTACTTACATATTTTTGAAAGTAAGCAAATTTTGATATGTTGGATTTGCACTTATCTTTGGTACTTCCATTTCGTTTATGTCTCAGATTTACTTTCTGTATATTCTGCTTTGCATACTTAGTACATATTTCGTACTGACCCCCTTTCTTCGGGGGCTGCGTTTCATGCCCGCAGGTACAGACGCACAGTTTGGTGATCTACCCATTTAGGACACCCTATTCTGCTGTTTGGAGTGCTCTTCTCATTTCAGAGCACACATTTTGGTATATATTCGTTCGCCATGTATATATGTATTTGTTCAGGGGCACGGCGGGGCCCTGTCCCGCCATATGATTCGGTTTGTCTGTTTAGAGGTCTGTAGACGTATTTGTGGGTGTGTGTGCCTACTTCTGTACGGATGTGTTTGCATGACTCTATTCGTTATGGCAGCCTCGTCGGCGTGCATTTTGTATATGTTTGTGGCAGCCTTGTCGGCGTGCATTTGTATATGTGTTTTGGGCCGTTGTACCATTTGACATCCTTGTCGGCTTTTGACATATTTGATAGCCTTGCCGGCTTTTTGATATATGTGCATATGTTCGGCGATGTATATTCCGCCGCCTCTTCTGATTCTGATATAATGTTTTGTACGCGCAATCGCGCAAGATAATATTCGTTCTCAACTCTGTTTAAAAATGATGATTTAGTTTGTATGTCCGTTTGGGTGTCCAAGTAGGGCACCAGTCGCGGCCCACGGGGCTGGGTCGTGAAAATACGCTGCCCACTAGTGGTGATCATGTCTGGCCTTCTAGGCACGATGTACTCACAAGCAGCCCGCATTAGCGGTGACATGTCCGGCCGTTCAGGCACGGTGGAACCATAAGCAGCCCGCCTTAGCGGTGACATGTCCGGCTATCTAGGCACGGTGGAATCGTGTTATCATGAATTCATCATAACTTATCATCATCATACATTCGTCATAGAACACGCATTAGAGTTTAAAGACAATCTATAACTATATCGGGGTGACATAAGGTCGAGAACCCCCGATTACATTATGGAGTGATCATATTCATCATATCTCACCTTGAAGGAACTAACATTGTAAGGTGAGTGTACACAATGAACAACATCAAAGGATCATACTTAGGATTATTAACTTCATGGACATCATATCTTGTTTTAGATTTCCTTAGACTTAAACTCATCATCATCATTATCATGCTCGTAACGTATCTCTTTTCTTTATCTCATTTGAAGCCTTTCATGAACATGGACTCATAATTTTCGATATGTAGGGAGGTCATGGAAAGATAGGGGGATTCATGCCATAAGAGTCATGCCTTTGAAAGAAGGGATTAGGCCCACATACCTTTTCGTTTAGGTACACTATCGCTTGAACGTTCGCCTCCAATGTTCTCGTTTCTACCTTCAAGAGAGTTCGTATTAACATTAGCTAATCGAATGCATGAACATGCTTAACTAAAGCTAGAGAAAATCGGGCAGCATTTCCTTTGTTTATACAACTTCCTCCATATCATATATCAACTCCCAAACATCTATAATAGCATTCACAATATCATACCAATAATCTCCATTCACCTACATTATCCAAGTTTCCCAATTTCACTTCAAATCATCCATAACCATGGTCATAGTTCACTGTTTCATTCACTCATATGTGATGTTTATCCCATGTCCTTAATGTCATTTATAACATAACTATAATCACAATATATCAAGTCATGACTCATTCCGAGCTACTACTAAAAAATGCAACTATTCTTACATTCATGACCCATTTTCTATCTCCTTCTACAATCCAAGTCTTTCAACCTCTCAATACTTTAAACAACATGGAATGATCATAAAGCTTACCTTTGATAGTGTGGGAATGAGCTTTGAGTGGAAATACTTCACTTGAGCAAACCCCTAGTTCCACTTCCGATGTGAATTCTTGTCTTAGATGAACCTTAATGAGTTTCTTGCACTTGACTCTCTTGGTTTCATGAAGTTGATCATTAATTTCTCTTGAATCCTTGTAAGAGAAGTGTGTCGAACTATCTAGATGCCTTGAGAGAGATGGAGAAGTGTGTGAAATGAAATTAGTGGAGTGGGATCACATTTAAATACTTGAACTAACTCAGCCCGTCGGGACTTCCACGGACACTTATACGGTCCGTATAAGTGACCGTACTTGACCATCAGAGAAACAACATTTCCGTTGGGTGCTATACGGACCCTTATACGGACCGTATAAGCGGTCGTATAACCCCATTTTCCTGAAATGATTTCCGTCGTTTCGTTTGATCTCCAATCCTTATGGAACCTTCTTGAAACTTGTTTAACAATTCATTACCAATCTAAGGATCATTATAACTCTTCCTTAAGAGATCATTAAGTCAACATTAGCTCGGTACTTTGCGTAACTTTTCCAAAACACAACTTATGCTTTTCTTTCCTTAAGGAACTTTCTCCTCTTACTTCTAATGTCTTTGGAATCTTAATTAGAATCATTAAATACTATTTCTTACTTATTGAAACATCATATACTTCGTGCCCTTCGTTAGCCTATTCAGTGTGCATCAACGGAAAATTTTCCTAGGTGTAACATTCTTCCCCTCTTTTAGAACATTCGTCCTCGAATATTAAGCGCTCGGGAATTTTACGAAAATTTCGCCAGAGTTTCCCCTGTAATGTGGCACTATCATCCTGCCACAACAGCCCATAATAACAATGCCTCACAGGGCTACAACATAATAACAATAAAGTTTGGCCACACACCACCCAAATGCATAAAAAGGAAAACATACATACCTCACAATCCTGATGTCTCATCTTAGATCTCTTCCAGGGGATGAAATAACTGTGGGTTCTTGGACTTCATATTTTCTTCCGCCTCCCAAGTCATTTCTTCTCTGTTGTCGTTTCTCCATAAAACTTTAACTGAGGCTACTTCTTTATTTCTAAGTCTCCGTTCTTTCCTATCTAGTATGGCAATGGGTATTTCCTCATATGGCAACTTTTCCGTCACTTGACCATCATCTACTGGAATGATCTTAGTAGGATCTCCGACACACTTACGGAGCATTGAGACATGGAAAATCGGATGGACCGATTCCAGTTCTGAGGGTAAGTCCAATTCGTAAGCTACTTGACCGACCTTGCGGACAATTTTGTAAGGTCCAATGTACCGAGGACTCAACTTTCCTTTCTTACCAAATCTCATCACACCTTTCATTGGTGACACCTTTAAGAACACACAATCATCCACTTGATATTCTAGGTCTCGTCGATGGTTGTTCGCATAAGATTTCTGGCGACTTTGGGCTGTCAATAGTCGGTCTCGGATCACCTTGACCGTTTCCACCGCTTGTTGAATCAATTCTAGACCTATTAGTTGTACCTCTCCTACTTCAAACCACCCAAATGGGGATCTACACTTTCTTCCATGTAAGGCTTCATATGGAGCCATTCGAATACTAGAATGATAGATGTTGTTATAATGCAAACTCAATAAGAAGTAAGTGGTCATCCTAACTACCACCGAAATCTAGTACACATGCCCGTAGCATATCTTCCAAGGTCTGAATAGTTTGTTCAGCTTGCCTATCAGTTTGCGGATGAAATGCTATGCTAAGCCTCACCTGAGTACACAAACCTTTTTGGAAAGACTTCCAACATTTAGCTGTAAATTGTTCCCCTCTATCTGTGATAATAGACACCGGAATACCATGGAGTCGCACTATCTCCTTAAGATACAACCTTGCGTAATCTTTGCTGAATGAGTGGTTTTGACTGGGAGAAAATGAGCTGATTTCGTGAGTCTGTCCACGATTACCCATCTGGAATCATACTTGCTTCGGGAACGAGGTAACCCCACAATAAAATCCATGTTTATTGATTCCCATTTCTAAGTTGGAATTTCCATTGCTTGTAATAATCCTCCTGGCTTTTGATGTTCAATTTTCACTTGTTGGCAGTTTGGACATTGGGCTACAAATTTTGCTATGTCTTTCTTCATTCCATCCCACCAATACATTAGCTTGAGGTCATGATACATCTTCGTCTCTCCTGGATGAATAGAATACCGAGAATAGTGAGTTTCTTCTAGAATTCGACGACGTAATTCTTCAACATTCAGAACACATAACCTGCCTCGGTATCTAAGAACTTCATATATAGAAGTTTCAAATGGTGACTTTTCTTTCTCATGTAATGTATCTTTATAAAGGCTAAGCTGAGGATCTTCATATTGGCGCTCTTTCACCTCCATGTCCAAGGATGAAACTGTTGGATTATTGATACCAATTCCTGCAGTGCCTGAATCAATTAGACGAACTCCAAGGCTAGCTAGCTGGTGGAGCTCACCAATTAATTCCTTCTTCTCCGGAGGAGCCTCACATAGGCTACCCAATGATCTGCGGCTACGTGCATCAGCTACTACATTTACCTTTCTGTGGTTGTATAAAATACTTACACAATAATCTTTCAGTAGCTCAACCCATCACCTCTGCCGTAGGTTTAACTCCTTCTACTTGAATATATTGGAGACTCTTGTAATCCGTATAGATATCAACATGTACGCTATACAAATAATGTCTCCACATCTTTAGTGCATGAATAACTGCAGCCAATTCAAGATCATGAGTTGGGTAATTCTTCTCATGTTTCTGTAACTGTCTTGAAGCATAAGGAATGACTTTACCGTGCTGCATTAATACACATCCTAACCCAACACCAGAAGAATCACAATACACAACATAACCATCTGGCCCTTCTGGGAGTGTCAAGACTGGGGCTGAAGTTAGCCTATCTTTCAATTCCTGAAAACTACGTTCACAAGCATCAATCCACTGAAATTTAGCTGACTTCTGGGTTAACTTCGTCAATGGGGCTGAAATAAAGGAAAACCCTTCTATGAATCTCCTATAGTAACCTGCCAATCCCAGAAAACTACGGACTTTCATGGGCGTTGTAGGCCTTGGCCAAGTTTGCACAACTTTAATTTTCTGAGTATCCACTCGAATGCCATCATCTAAAATAACATGGCCCAAAAATGTCATAGAATTCAGCCAAAACTCGCACTTCGAAAATTTCGCATACAATTCTCGAGTTCGAAGAATCCCAAGGACAATGCGCAAATGGTCTGCATCCTCGGATTATGTTCGAGAATATACCAAAATATCGTCAATAAACACGATCACAAACAGATCTAAGAGTGGCTTGAATACATTATTCATCAAATTCATAAACACTGCCGGAGCATTTGTCAACCCAAATGACATTACCCGAAATTCATAATGGCATATCTTGTTCTGAACGCTGTTTTAGGATATATTCTTCTTGAACTCTCACCTGATGATAACTGACCTTAGATCTATTTTGGAAAACCACTTGGGACCTTGTAATTTTTCAAACAAATCATCGATCCTCGGGAGAGGATACTTATTCTTAATCTTCACCTTATTCAACTATCTATAATCAATACACATCCGTAGGGAGCCATCTTTCTTTCTCACAAATAGGACTGGGGCTCCCCAAGGTGATGAACTGGGCCTAATAAACCCCTTCTCAAGTAAATCTTTCAGTTATGCCTTTAGCTCTTTCAATTCTGCAAGAGCCATTCGGTAAGGAGGACTAGAAATAGGCTCGGTGTCTGGCAACACATCATAGCGAAATTGACCTCCCTTTCTGGAGGAAGGCCTGGGAGTTCATCTGGAAATACATCCTGAAACACTTTTACTACCGGGACTGATTGAAAAGTCCGGGGCTTCGCTTCAATGTCATGAACTCGGACTAGGTGATAAATATAGCCTTTAGCTATCATCTTCCTTGCCTTAAAGTAGGAAATAAACCTACCTCTAGGAGACGCTGTATTACCTTTCCATTCAAGCACGGGTTCTCCTGGAAATTGGAATCGAACAACTTTCATTCGGCAATCAACATTGGCATAACATGAGGCCAACCAATCCGTACCCATAATCACATCAAAATCTAACATTTCCAGCTCAATTAAATTACTTTGGTCTAGCGTTCACATACCACAATTACACAATTTTTGTACACTTGTCTACCTATCACAGGATCACCAACTGGAGTAGATACCTCAAAAGGTTTAATTGGCTCGGGTTTCACCCCAACACGACCAGCAATATATGGAGTGATATAAGATAGCGTAGAACCCGGATCTATCAATAATGCATATACGTCATGAGAAATATGGATAATATACCTGTAACCACATCCGGGGAGGACTAAAGATCCTTCGTCCGGCTAAGGCATAGATACGAGACTGGATGCCACCTTTGCGGGTGTTATTGCTCTTCTAAGTTCTGGGCATGGGCCTGAATGTGGGAAATATCCATCCCCTCTTGCAATGAAGTCGTCAAACAGTCTTTAAATAAATGCGGTCCTAGGCCTCTCACAAACCTATGCACTCTATCTCCCATGTCAGCCACCATGGTCGGAGCATATCTAGCCAATGAGTTAAAATGAAGGCTATACTCTCGGGCACTCATATTTTCTTTCTTCAAATTTAAGAACTTATCCACTCTAGCCCTACGAACCTTGGGTGGCAAATAGTAACGAATGAAGGCATCTACAAACTCTTGCCAAACTGGGGGAGATGCATTCTCTTTTCTTGAAGACATCCAATTATTATACTAAAGAACTGCCACATCTCGAAGTCTATAAGATGCTAACTCCCCAGATTCGGTCTCGGAAGCATGAATAATCTTCAATGTTCTCAACATTTCATCAATAAAAACTTACGGGTCTTCATGCGGCTTTGACCCAAAAAACTCCGGAGGATTTAAACTCATGAAATCACGGGCTCTAGTACTAACTGCCTTATCCCTTGGACCTGTACTCTACTACTGTGCCTGAGCGGAAACTAACTGTGTCAATAGATGAATAGCCTCAGTCATTTGTTGACCCGAAGTAGTCGGTGGAGGAGCTGGAGGCATAGGAGCTGGAGCTGAATCCCCCTCTTGCTCTTCTAAAATAGGCGGAGTGGGAGAGGTATTAGATAGAGCCTCATTATGTGATTCGCCCTCTTCTATATCCATTGGCGGCTCCCTTTCTACCCGTCTTTCTATCGTAGTCTTGCCGTTCTGGGCGGCTATAGCATTTATCTTTGGCGGCATCTCTAAAATCACAACACACAATTAGGCAGGAGAAAATCTTATGGCACGGCTCTATCGCACGATCTCATAAGAAGATGAATGGTCATTTTTCCTAAATGCCCTGTAGTCTCCTGTTTATTAGTGTGGCGCGCAACACACCATAAACAAGACTCTACTAGACAAGGGGGCCATGAAGAGTGCCCGAAGCTGACTACCGAGCACCACTCATACTGCTTGTTATCATACTCATCCTGTGTTCATTCATTGTCCTCATGCTTATAATCATAGGAAAACCATTTTCACTTTGAAACATATTTTCCTTTATATACATAAGCCGTTAAGCTATCAAAATAATATACATACAATAAGGACATCGTGAGACCATGCTACCCACGCGTACGTATCTACGAGCTCTACTAGAGTACTAGACATATGGACGGGATAGGACCTCGTCGTGCCCAAAATATATGTACACAAAATATAAAAGCAACGACACCTCCAGAACAATGGAGTGCTCTCAAAGTCTGCTGATAGCTCCTACAAGTCTGGATCACCTCCCTGTCTACCTGTGGGCATGAACACAGCGTCCGAAGAAAAAGGAAAACAGTACGAGCATTGTACTCAGTATGTAAGGCATGCATAAAATGAGCATAATAAGGAAATCATGAAACGTAAGGTGAGGATATGACCTGCTTAGGTTTTAATAGTAAATGTATTTTAAACATATCACATATATCAACATGTCACATATATCATCATCATTAACCCGTGTCTGGGTAACCATCATACGCCGCCCACTAGTGGTGATCATGTCCGGCCTTCTAGGCACGATGTACTCACAAGCAGCCCGCATTAGCGGTGACATGTCCGGCCATTCAGGCACGGTGGAACCATAAGCAGCCCGCCTTAGCGATGATATGTCCGGCCATCTAGGCACGGTGGAATCATGTCATCATGAATTCATCATAACTTATCATCATCATACATTCGTCATAGAACCTGCATTAGAGTTTAAAGACAATCTATAACTATATTGGGGTGACATAAGGTCGAAAACCCCCGATTACATTATGGAGTGATCATATTCATCGTATCTCACCTTGAATGAACTAACATTGTAAGGTGAGTGTACACAATGAACAACATCAAAGGATCATACTTAGGATCATTAACTTCATAGACATCATATCTTTCTTTAGAATTCCTTAGACTTAAACTCATCATCATCATTATCATGCTCGTAATGTATCTCTTTTCTTTATCTCATATGAAGCCTTTCATGAACATAGACTCATAATTTCCGATATGTAGGAAGGTCATGGAAAGATAGGGAGATTCATGCAATAAGAGTCATGCCTTAGAAAGAAGGGATTAGCCTCACATAACGTTTTGTTTAGGTACACTATCGCTTGAATGTTCGCCTCCAATGTTCTCGTTTCTACCTTCAAGAGAGTTCATATTAACATTAGCTAATCGAACGCATGAACATGCTTAACTAAAGCTAGAGAAAATCGAGCAGCATTTCCTTTGTTTATACAAATTCCTCCATATCATATATCAACTCCCAAACATCTATAATAGCATTCACAATATAATAGCAATAATCTCAATTCATCTACATTATCGACATTTCCCAATTTCACTTCAAATCATCCATAACCATGGTCATAGTACACTGTTACATTCACTCATATGTGATGTTTATCCCATATCCTTAATGTCATTTATAAAATAACTATAATCACAACATATCAAGAATCATGACTCATTCCAAGCTACTACTAAAAAATGCAACTATTCTTACATTCACGGCCTATTTTCTATCTCCTTCTACAATCCAAATCTTTCAACCTCTCAATACTTTAAACAATATTGAATGATCATAAAGCTTACCTTTGATAGTGTGCGAATGTGCTTTGAGTTGAAATACATCACTTGAGCAAAACCCTAGTTCCACTTCCGATGAGATTTCTTGTCTTAGATGAACCCTAATTAGTTTGTTGCAGTTAATTCTCTTGGTTTGATGAAGTTGATAATTAATTTATCTTGAATCCTTGTAAGAGAAGTGTGTGGAACTCTCTAGAAGCCTTGAGAGAGATGGAGAAGTGTGTAAATTTAAATTAGTAGAGTGGGATCACATTTAAATACTTGAACTAACTCAGCCCGTCGGGACTTCCACAGACACTTTTACGGTCCGTACAACATTATACGTTCCGTGAAAGTGACCGTACTTCACCATTAGAGAAACAACATTTCTGTTGGGTGCTATACAGACCCTTATACGGACCGTATAATGTTATACAGACCGTATAAGCGGTCGTATAAACCCATTTTCTTGAATTGATTTCGTCATTTCGTTTGATCTCCAATCCTTATGTAACCTTCTTGACAGTTGTTTAACACTTCATTACCAATCTAAGGATCGTTATAACTCTTCGTTAATACATCATTAATTGAACATTAGCTCAGTACTTTACGGAACTTTTCCAAAACACAACATACGCTTTGCTTTCCTTAAGGAACTTTCTTCTCTTACTTCCAACGTCTTTGGAATCTTAATTAGAATTGTTAAATACTATTTCTTACTTATTGAAATATCGTATACTTCGTGCCCTTCGTTAGCCTATTCAGTGTGCATCAACGAAAATACTTTCGAGGTGTAACACCAACTTGCCGCTGCAGCGACCGACGGGGGGAGAAAGCCCTATTTTAATACCCAACTCCTACCCATTACCCCCATGACCCCAAAGTCAGTTTTCAATAGAGAAAGAGGCAAAATTAATTCCATTCTTTGGTGAAAGCATCTTGGAGGGTAGGTCCTCTTTATTTGTTGCTTTTCCTTTCTTCTTCAAGTTCCATGATTATTTTAAGGTCCATCAATTGTTGGTGAAAATCCTAGAACCCTAGAATTAGTAAACCCTTAAATAATTGGTGGGTTGTTTATTTTGTTGTTGATTAATCATCTAGGAGTATAGATTATAACTTTCTAGGTAGGGAATTTGATTTCTTATGGTTGAAATTTCATGTTGAGACTTAGGGTTCTAAGAAACATGGAAACTTTATCCTAAAATCTATTTTAAAGGGCAAAATTGATTAGAAACCCATGAATTGAATGTTAATGATTGTAGAGATAGAAGTTATGATAAATTCACCATTAAAGGATTGTTTTATCCATTGAAAAGGGTAAAAGTAAGTGGGTCTTCCTCCCCAAATTGTTGTTCTTGTTTAAATACATGGTTTGTTTCGTACTTAGCATCATATTGTTAGACTTTGACCGTTATGAGGCGCTTCAAAAATAGAAGGCTCGTGTGGAGCAGTTCTTGGCTCCTGTTCTGCATTCGAGGTAGGTTATGGCTTACTTTAGTTAGACTTTGATTAGCGAAACATATGTATTGTGTAGAATTGATGGGAAAAAGCATGATTAGGTCTTTGGACATAGTGTTTTGGTTGGATATTAGCAAGGTTGGTATGACTTCTGATTTTGTGGACTCGTCGCCATTACTTTATGCACTGAAGTATGAGGTGTAGTTGTATTCATATTGTGGCGATTCGGGATGAATTTCTATTAGGTTGATTGTTGTTGATTGTGGCTTGTTGCCCAGTTATTATGATTAGACTTATTGCCTAAATTGTCGTGTTATACTCCGTTCTCTCTTATTGTGACACATATTATTGGAGAAAGGAAGGATAATGAGTTTAGGCTTGAATTGTGATATAAACTTATGATAGTACATAGATGAAACTTGATGTATGATTTACTGTTGATGATAATATATAGAAAAGTGGAGCTTCTTGGTGATATAAGACTTAGTTGTGAGGTGTACTTGCTACATGTGGAAGTAAACAGGGACATAGACTATAATGTTAGTTTAGAAGGTTTGCATGATTCATTTCATGGCCGAGTTGATCCAAGTCTTGATATGACTTATGGCTTTGTGACTTGTACCTTCACTGTTGGTTTATTGGTTTGCATTGATTTACCATGTTTACACTTATTTATGCATTCATACACTCATACATGGTGGAAATGGTTCGGAAACAATTCATGATAGACTTGTGGAATGATGTCTTGTGTTTGACATTGATATTGCTAATTGTTCATAGTCCATACATACTAATGAACTGGAATACTTTTAGACATACATTGTGATGTAAAATTAGTGAAGAAGTTAATATAATCTTCTTGTTGAACTTGTGATACTATTTGATGCATGGTGCTTGATGAATTGATAATATAGAGTGATGTGACAGTGTTACTATACATATGAAAAGGCACATTTGACCGGGGGTGAGGATGTGGTCTAGTTTTGAGCTCGTGGTCCGAGGCCCGTTCCGAAAATGAGAGGTACATTGATATGGCCAGCGATCGAGGTTCGTTCCGGAGCGGAGTTTAATGCTCGGGTCCGAGGAGTGAATCCGGAACGAGTGGTACATGGACACTATGGGTCCCCTGCAGGTCATGACTACTAAGCAATGACATCAGTTAGCATGTGTTTACAGTTCGAGTGATTGGCCAATGCATTGCATTGCACGTCATCATATTTGCATGGCATATCATTACATTTTATTCTGCATTATTATATGCTGGTTTATTTCTGATTTTGGTATGGATGTTGAATGCCTATTGTGATATAATGATAACCATTGACTGAGTTAAATTGTGGATTAGTGATTCTACTGTCACGACCCAAACCGATGGGCCATGATTAGTGCCCGGGTTGGACACTCGCATACGAACCTGTAATATATAATCAGACTGATACTAAGGACAATGTGGAAATATGTAAAACATGTTGTAGACTCATAATGCCATATATCAGAATGAACCTGTCTCCTGAAGAGTCACAGTTCACCAATCATAACAAAATACACAAGCCGACAAGGCTGCCAATATACACGGGAATATCCAAAACGAACTACATTTGTATAGCTGACCAAACCATAAACATAACCCACTCATGTCTACGGACCTCTAGGAGTATGACAAAGTCTATATAAGAAGATCTGTAGAGCTCTCCGAACAGCTAGGCAGAAATCCTAAACCGGAGGGTAGCCAAGCTGAGGGTTTGTACCTGCGGGCATGAAACGCAGCCCCCGAAGAAAGGGGGTCAGTACGAATAGTGTACTGAGCATGTAAGGCATGAAATCAATATATACATAAAATCATGGGAAAACATTTGAGGTGTGTCAATGAATGGGCAAAATAAATGCATCAGTATAGCTATATCAAGAAACACATATATCCATAGAAATATCACAACAAAGGCCCCAGCGTCACCCCCTGTCAACTGTGCCATATATATACACATCACAACAAAGGCCACAGCACACCCCCTGTCAACTGTGCCATATATATATATATATATACATCACAACAAAGGCCACAACACACCCCCTGTCAACTGTGCCATAAATATACACATCACAACAAAGGCTACAGCACACCCCCTGTCAACTGTGCCATATATATACACATCACAACAAAGGCCACAGCACACCCCCTGTCAATTGTGCCATATATATATATATATATATATATATATATATATATATATATAGATATATATATTTACATTACAACAAAGGCCACAGTACACCCCCTGTCAACTGTGCCATACATATACACATCACAACAAAGGCCACAGCACACCCCCTGTCAACTGTGCCATACATATACACATCACAACAAAGGCCACAACACACCCCCTGTCAACTGTGCCTATATACCCAACAAAGGCCACAACACACCCCTTGTCAACTGTGCCTTACATATACATGAAGAATGAAAATGAGTGCAGCGCATAATCAAAATGAAATAATAGAGCTCTCTGTAATGTCACAAAATAGCCATATGCATATATTATACTCATGGCATGCATAGGAGTTCAAATGAAAACTATCGCTCTATCCCACCTTGGAGGAAAAAATTATAAGGTGAGATCAACAACAATGAAATAAATCAAGAAAATCATGAAATAGCTTAACATTTTCATATCATCATCGTTGAAATCATATTTGAGACCTTTAAGCATAAAATCATCCTTAACGTAATCCTCATAAAAACATTCAAATTTTTAACATCCTAAGAAGCTTTAAGAGTCATAAACTTCTATATTTTGAAATCAAGGAGGTTATGGAAACACTTATGGACTCATACCATAGGAATCATGCCTTTGAAAGAAAAGGGACGAGCCTTAACATACCTGTTCAACCTCCTAGTAGCTACGCTTATGTGTCCGAGCTCGCAAGTCTACATTGAAGAGGATTTATACTAACGTTAGCCTCTTCATCGCACACTTGTACCAAGTTTCAAATCATACTATTCTATATTCTGCTGAAAATCAGGCAGCACCTCCCCTGTTTATATGCCAAGCCCGAATTCTCAATTCAACAACCAACAACAACAATAACAATACCAACATCCATAACATCATTTCCAACACCAAAGTATTCCATAAAACAACCCACACGCTGTTTTCCAACTTCCATAACTAACCAACTTACTACACAATTATTTAACGGCTTTATCCGTAAATAAGCCTTAAATAATACCAAAAGAGAAAGATTTATACCTTGTTTCTTGTTAAGACAGCAATATCCTCAATATCCACGCTAAAATCTCCCGCAAAACAATACTAGAATCACAGCCACGGGTTACCCGAACCTAAACCACTACTCCGCGACTTAAAAATTGCACACTTTTGATTCCCTTACTTTCTCTCTTCAATTTTCTGGAATTTTCCAGCAAATTCTGGTGAAAAAAAGGGGTTCTCAAATTCGGGTCGGGTACTGTAGCACGCGTTTCTTCTCTGTCAGCTGGACTTGTAACGCCCATAATTCTCTACTCCGATGTCCTATCGACGAGACGTTTGGTGCGTTGGAAACTACACTCGACAAAATTCATTTTAGGCTTTTGTTTCACCTTAAAACACTTCATATGCTCAGAAATATTCGTCCCCCAAGTTGGAAAAAAAAATTCACATAAAACATTACCCATCCTTTCTCCAAAGTCATACCACTTCATGTCCTCCACTCATTTCCTTATAAAACCTTCCGGTATACCTTATATACATCCTTCACTCATTAAATATACTTAATAATGCTTGATCCTTATATTCCAAAGTGGTTTTACTTAACCCTAACTCAACGTACTTATGTTTCAAATTTGACAAGTGCTCTTCGAAGATACGGGGTGTAACATTTACCTAGGGAAGGAACTTGGACTTGTGATCATCCGGTGAGATTATTAAAACTTGACAGACTTGTAGTTTAGAAGCTTCATCTTAGGCTATGACTCCGTTATGGGATATTATGTGACTTGGATTTGAGTGTTAAGTGTCTAGCCGTTTATCTTGTTGATTTTATACTTACATGCGTGAACCAATCTTAGTCGGCCTATGATGCTTACCGGTACATTGTGTTTGTACTCATACTACCTTGCTGCACCCTTTTTGAGTGCAGATTGAGTTCTAGAGATTTCATCCAGATTACATCTCTAGCTTGAAGCTAGTTTGCTCGATCAAATCCGAGGGTGAGCATATCCATGCCATGCCACCTGAAGATATCTCTTTTCAGATGTCTACTTTCATTCTAGACATTATTTGTTATATTTGAGATATACTTCATTCTTTAGTCATTGTTGGCTAGAATCCTTGTACGATGACTTTCAGATTTTGGGAGTGTAATAGTTAAGACTTCCGCACTTATATTAGTTATTATTTATGACTTGGTAGACTATTTATTCATTCACATGCTCATTGGATGTTAATAAATGATTAAATAAGTTGAAATTGGCTAATAATTAATGGGTTAACGGGTAAGGGTTCTCCTACTTGGGATAATAAGGTAGGTGCCCGCACAATCAGTAATTAGGGTCGTGACAAGTTTACCTTTTAGTTAGACTCCAATTAGTGAAGCATATGTAGGAGTTAGATATTGACGAGAAAAACCTGCTAGGCCTTCGGGTAAGGT
Source organism: Lycium barbarum (assembly GCF_019175385.1). Lineage (NCBI taxonomy): Eukaryota > Viridiplantae > Streptophyta > Magnoliopsida > Solanales > Solanaceae > Lycium > Lycium barbarum. The sequence continues at coordinate 29,243,205 of NC_083337.1, forward strand.
CTGGAGGTAAAATCCTATTAGGTCGTTCTGTTGATTATTGTGGGCTTGTCGCGTTGTTGGTATAATTGGGTTGGTCGCCTTATTAGTTATGCTATGACTTGTGTATGCATTCATGTATCTCTTGTTATGTCACTTATCATCTAAAAAAGGAAGGATAATGAGATTAGGCTTGAATCGTGATGTGTGCTTATGTTTAAGACACGAATGAGATCTTGATTATGGTTCTTTGTTGATTATGATATCATGCATGGCACACATTCTCATTTCATATGATGCATTGATATGAAATGTGACTTGGTACTGATGATGATAAGTGAGACAAAGGAACTTCTGAGGTCTTTGCTGGATCGTGTAAAAGAGAGATGAGCATCCGTGATCCGAGGTTGTTACCGAAGCGGAATGTGTTATACTCACTGCTTGAGGATTCTTACAGGGATGAGGGTGTACTTGGACTTCACGGGTCCCCCATGGGTCATGGCTATTGAGAGTTTCCGTCCTTATTATGTGTGTATAGTATTGACAGTTAGCCAGTGCATTGCATCCCATATGCATTCACACTTACATCCATTCTTCATTGTTGATTTGTATATGGCACTTGACATTTGAATTGTTCTTATGCTAATTTGGTACGTGAGTGTTCTTGATTGCTTAGATGCCTACTTGTTGATTTCTTTCTTCATATATGTGAACTAATTATTGTCGGCCAATGATACCTAACATTGCATAGCGTTTGTACTGATACTACCTTGATGTACCCTTTTCTGAGTGCAGAATTTGGTACAAGATCCATATCAGCACCTCGTGAGTGATTCCCGAGGATTCTTATTTGCGTTTCTAGGCTGAGCCATGTTCCAGATCCGCAGCCCGAAAAACTCTTCTCTTATGATATTTGTCCTTCTGTTTCGAGATAGTATTTTAGATAATTGTGTTTTGTTATATTTAGACTTACGAAATTTTGTAGTGGCTCTTGTACTATGTATGACTTGACCAGATTCTTGGGGTTTTGTTTGTACTTCCGTACTTTAGAAATTTATGATATGATTATCGAGACTGCTTATATTACTTAATCTTCCGTAAAGGAAGGGTTCGCTCACCAGGGGGGTTAGTGTGGGTGTCCGCTCGACCCACGAGTTAGGTCGTGACTAGGTGGTATCAGAGCCCTAGATTGCTGGTCTTACAAGTACAAGAGCATGTCTAGTAGAGTCTTACATATCGGTACGATGAGCTCCGTAATTATCTGCGAGAGGCTATAGGACATTTAGGAAACTTCCAATTCTTCCACTCTCTCATGCTACCTTATTCAAATTATTATATTGGATGTTCAAATTAGTATTTGACTTCACATCTATTCTCTCACAAATAGTGAGGACCCGTGCTACCATTACGAGGGATGAGGTGCCTGAGCCCGCTGTTAGAGCTGGAGCACAAGGATGAAGTTGAGCATGAGGCCGAGGTGCAGTACCAGCCAAGGACGGGTCCTCTGTAGTTGGTTAGAGACGAGTCAGATACTTATCTCCAAATCTAGAGCTTCAACCTGAGCATGATCCTATGGATGAGGGAGAGCTGGGACCAGCCTAGGCTCAGCCGGATGTGATTGCTACTCCTATATATGCTTCAGGACACTATGGTCTGTATATTGTACTATCTTGATGGTTTGCACGTGATGGGTGGCCTTCCAACCACTTCAGGAGGGTCTCAGACTAGAACGAGAGTGCAGACTCCCGAGCAGGGTTAGACTCAGGGGATACATCTTGCTGCTATGGCTCCCCGTATCGATGAGATCCCAGCACCTGCATATGCTCCTAGTCCTGTTGTTGGTCCAAATATGGCAGTTGGGGATGAGGAGTTGTTCGCCAGATATTTTAAGATGAAGTTGCTGAAGTTCTTTTGTACTCCAGCTGAGGATGCCTATGAGTTTATCGTTGACAGTCATGAGAGGTTGTACAAGATGGGTATTGTTGATTCACATGGATTTGATTATATGCCTTATCGGTTGCGTGGGGACACTAAGATGTGGTGGAGATCTTTTATCGAGTTTCCTATCAGGCGTACTTGGAGAAGTACGTCCCCCGTACTCTGAGGAATATGAGGAGAGACGAGATCAACAATCTTGAGCAGAAGGGTGTGACTGTTGCTGACTACGAGGCCCGATTTCTTTCCTTGGCTCGCTAAGCTGTTCAGTTGATTCCTACCGAGGCCGAGAGGGTTAGGGGATTCGTCAAGGGGTTGGTACTTCCGTTGCATTTGGCTTGTCTTCAGCTTGTGGCTATATGGTCTTCATTCTAGTTAGTGGTGGATCATGCTACGAGCGTTGAGTCTGCTAGGCTCCGAGCTCACGGTGAGGGTAGTGACTAAAAAGAACGTCAGGTTGGCAGTTTCAGTGGTTATACTTCAAGAGGTAGGGGCTAGTAAGGCAGAACTCACCAGCATTATCCTGGCCGCCCCATCCAGTCAGTGCTGTAGGTTTCAGCTAGAGGTCCTTCGAGGCAGAGTGGATTTGGTATATGGCTGACTTCTAGGGGTTCCTATTCTAGACATGCAACCCGTGGTGGTTATATCGGTTCTTCAGTTTCCACGTCACAGCCCTCGGAAGTTAGATGCTATGAGTGTGGTGACTTTGAGCTTTTGATCAGAGAGTGTCCCAGGCCTAGACAAAATGGGGTCCAAGATTTCAGACTCCCAGGACTTCAGCGCCTTCAGTTAGCAGAGGTTGATACTCTAGTAGGGGCAATGCTCAGACAGGCCGAAGTGGTTCTCAGTCTGCTAGAGGTGGTTATCAGCCTAGCAGGGGCGGTTCTCAAGGTTCTAGAGGAGGTGCTCATTCAAGCCAGATTGGCCGTGGTGATGTGCAGTCCAGTGGCAGACGGGTTCATTGTTATGCTTTCCCTAGGAGACCAGAGGCGGAGGCTTCTGATGCTGTCATCACAAGTACCATTTCTGTTAGTCATCGGGCAGCTTCGATTTTATTTGATCCGGGTTCTACCTTCTCATATGTGTCTACCTATTTTTCTACTGGGTTGGATATGACTTGTGATATTCTTGATGTGCCCATACATGTGTCTACTCCTGTTGGAGATTCTGTGGTAGTAGATCGAGTCTATCGGTCTTGTGTGGTTATTTTATGGGCTATGATACGTGGTTAGATTTGGTGATCCTTAGTATGGTGGACTTTGATATTGTCTTAGGCATGAACTGGTTATCTCCGCACCATGCGATCTTAGACTGTCACACTAATACAGTCACATTAGCTATGCCCGACATTTCGCGTTTGGAGTGGAAGGGTACTCCCAGCCCTGCTCCAAAGAAGATTATTTCGTACCTCTGGGTGAAGAAGTTAGTGGATAGAGGGTGTTTAGCCAATTTGGCTCATATTTGTGATACGAGCGTGGACACTCCCTCCTTGGAGTCAGTTCCCGTTGTGAGCGAGTTTGTGGAGGTTTTTCCCATAGACTTGCCTAGTATGCTACCTGACCGTGATAACGATTTCTGTATCAATTTGGAGTCAGATACTCGGCCTATTTCTCTTCTACCTTACCGTATGGCTCCAGCAGAGTTGAGAGAGTTAAAGTAACAGTTGCAGGATCTATTGAGCAAGGGGTTCATTCGTCCTAGTGTTTCCCCTTAGGGTACTCCCTTGCGATTCGTGAAGAAGAAGGATGGTTTTATGCGGAATGTATCTATTATCGGTAATTGAACAAGGTTACTATTCAGAACAAGTATCGGATTGTCATGCCCCAAAAACCACCCTAGGCGTAACAGGCATCTGATGCTATAAACAATATCGGAAGCACCTTATAAAATCAATAAACGTCTAATCTCTTTCGATAATCTTTTAATAAATACGAAAACCAATCATTAATAAATTAGATAAAAGAACGATCATACTTTGAGATAACCCAGCGGAAGTCAAATAAAAAACTTAGTAAATAAATGTGGCAACATGCCCAACGAGTCTCACAAGACTCCAACACACTACCTACAATCTGACAATTGTCTATGGAGCTACTAAGTTAATAAAGAGTGTCTAAAAACATCGGGACGCAGCGCAAAACTAAAATACGAAAAAAAAGAAGTAAAGATAGAACGGTGCCCCACGAACAATCATGTGGGCTCACCGAATAGTCTCGAAAGCAACAGGTTCTCTTAAGTCGCAGCAGTATCACGAACCTGCTCCTCAATGATACCTAACATACCATCAAAAACAACAATGGTATGCCTGAGTACTGGGTACTCAGTGAGTGTCTAAGGGGCAATAGTTAACAAAACAAGATATGATGAATAAAATCAATAAAATGATATCAATGAAAATAGCAGTTCCAAACCCAAGAATAAAGTAAGTCCGCAACATTAAAGTGTCATCAAAGAATCCAAAAACGACGGACACATTAACTTAACTCCTTACAATTTACCAACCCAAGTAACTTATGAATTCACTATCACTGCAAGCCACTCACAGGAAACAATATACGAAATAAGCCATTCACATGCTAATCAAAGTACGAAACAAGCCACTCACAGGCAAATCAATCAATCGATACTCTGGGTTAGGAAACCACGGAGGTTAATCATCCTCTGGACTAGCACAGTAATAGATACTCTAACGGAGGATAATCATCCTATGGACTACCACAACAACAAATGCACCGGGCTATATACCGCGGAGGTCAATCGTCCTCTGGACTAACACAATAATAGATACTCCGGGCTAGAAAGCAACAGAGGTCAATTGTCCTCTGGACTGACACATCAATACTCATATCAATACGTTAAGATCCATAACAGCTAATCATCCTCTGGACTAGTGCAACTTGCCCATACAGGCCCAAACACAAACAAAATACAAATCATGGCATATTACCGAATCATCAATAATGGCTTAGAGCCAGATCTCACTTCTCAAGTCATCATCTCAAAATAGAGGCATTTCAAGTCATAGCCGATTTAGAATCTTATTTAAATCTCTTATACTATTTTCAAGGTCAAGAAATCCATTCAACAGCAAAATAAGTTTTAAGGTCCAACCTTTAGAAAAGTGAGTCCAATCATCCAATAATGGAAAAAAAACGGGTTTCATAAGTAGTATAAATCATATAAGGTTCGATGCGGGCTTGACCTTACACACTCATGACCTTGTCTAAAAGAAATCATCTTTAATTCCAAAAGAACTTCCACCATACAAGAGTTATAATCATGTTCATATTCCAAAGGAAGATTTCAAGTCACAAACAATCATCCACACGTTTCAAGTAAGATAACATACTTCAAAGAAGGGTTTTGAAAAGTGGACATACTTCAAGAAAGATTTTTGGGAAAATCTAGACATACCAACCACCATTATAGTCAAAACGATTTTCAAAAGAGACATACATCCAAAACATTTTTTTTAAAGTAGACATATTTCAAGGAAGATTTTGGAAATCCAGACATACCTCAAATTCCGCTCAAACGAACTTTCCAAGATTCATTAATCACCCTACAATGGTTTTAGATGATAAAGATTACAACTTGAATAGTTTCGAAAACTAGGATTTTTCGCAAGCCTTAAATCTTATTCTAGAATCTTATGAAAATTATTGGTGGATTCTAACCTCTTTGTTTATTCTATACTAGTTCAAACAACAATAATAATCTCATAAAATCAAGAGTCTTACCTTTTGATGGAATCACACATGCTTCTCTTCTTCCTGTTCTTGAATTTTTCAAGAACCTAGGGTTTGGAGAGATGATTTATGATCAAGAAGAGATGAACTTTGGTGTATGATTGATCGAGATTGAGTATAGACTCACCTTAGGGTTAGAGAGAGTTTTTCTAGGGTTCTTTTCCTCAGAAAATAGGTTTAAAACGAAGTGGGAAATAACACAACGAAGTAGGACTTAAAGAAAATTCGGAACCAAAAAAATAACTCTATCCATGCTGAGCCCGCGTCGCGGGTTCAGCACCTGATCATGTTTCTTTTTTTTGTCTGCAACTGTGTTTTTCCGTGCTAGGTCCACGACACACGCCCAACACTTCGTTTTTAGACAATCAATATTTTCTCAGTAAAATGATCATATATCCTTGTACGTAGCTCCGTTCGAGCCCCACTTTATATGGTTTGAAAGGTATTGCAGAGTTCTATAACTTTAATTGTATAAGTTTTCTCAAATTCCCAATGAAAATTCCCTAAAACTGGATATAAGTGCAAACTGGTTCAGATTTAAACGAATTTAGAAGCCCTTAAGAACTCCACTTTTTAGTTTGACTTTAAAACGAGTGTTTATCACCCGAATTGAACCCGAATAGATTCATATGGCTAAAATATCAACTTAAATACTGGTTTTTATACATTCACACTTAACTCAGATTTATGGGATGTTACACGGATACCCCACATAGATGACCTATTCGATCAGCTTCAGGGTGCGTCGATCTTCTCTAAGAACTACTTGAGGACATGGTATCATCAGTTGAAGACTCAGGTGGAGGATATTCTGAAGATAGCCTTCAGGACCCGCTATGGTCATTGGGAGTTTCTGTTCATGTCTTTCAGGCTTACTAATGCCCCCGTAGCGTTTATGGATTTGATGAATGGGATCTTCAAGCCATATTAGATTCATTCATGATTGTGTTCATTGATGACATCTTGCTATATTCTCGATGTAAGGAAGAGCATAAGAAGCACTTCAGGATCGTGCTTGGTCTGAAGGAAAAGAAGTTGTATGCTAAGGATAGGATTATAGTTGATCCACAAAGATTGAGGTTGTTAGATATTGGGCGAGGCCTACTTCAATTACTGAGATTTGTAGTTTCGTGGGCCTTGCGAGCTATTATCGTCCATTTGTTAAAGGGAATTCATCGATTGCTTCACATTTGACTCAGTTGACTTCGAAGAATGTTTATTTTCAGTTGTCCAACGAGTGTGAAGAGAGCTTCCAAAATCTCAAGGCTTTGTTGACTTGAGCCTCGATTTTGGCATTACCTGTGGAGGGTAAGGACTTCACCGTATATTGTGATGCTTCCCACATTGGTTTGGGTTGGGTGTTGATGCAAGAGGGTAAGGTTGTCGTGTATTCTTCGAGGCAATTAAATATTCATGAGAAGAACTACCCCCTCATGATTTGGAGTTTGCGGCGGTAGTCTTTGTGTTGAAGATTTGGAGGCATTATTTGTATGGGATTCATTATAAGGTGTTCACCGATCACCATAGTTTTCAGCAGAGAGATCTCAATTTGAGGCAGCGTAGATGGATAGAGTTGCTTAAGGATTATAATATCACCATTCTTTATGGTAGCTGATACGTTGAGCCGAAAGGAGGTGAGTGTGGGTAGCATAGCTCGCTTGGTTGTTGAGGAGAATCCTTTAGCCATGGAAGTTTAGACTTTGGCTAATAGCTTTGTGAGATGGGATATTTCAGAACTTGGAAAGGTTGTGGCTTGTGTTGAGGCGAGGTCGTCTCTTTTGGAGCAGATTAAGGCACCACAATTCGATGATATGAAGATGTGTAAGATTCGGGATAATGTGTTGAGTGGTGAGGCCAAGGAGGCCATGCTTGATAGTGAGGGTGTTTTGAGGATTATGAGGAGCATTTGCGTTCCTCGTGTGGTGGATTGATTCGTTTGATATTGGAGGAGGCTAATAGTTCTAAATATTCTATTTATTTGAGGCAGCATTATTGATGTTATAGGATAAAGAGGGACATGGAGGATTTTGTTTCTCAGTGTTTGAATTGCCAGCAGGTTTAGTATGAGCACCAGAGATCAGATGGTGTACTTCAGAGGATGCCTTTTCCCGAGCGAAAGTGGGAGAGGATTGACATGGATTTCGTGGTTGGTCTTCTGAAAACCTTGGACAAGCTTGATTCAATTTGGGTTATGGTGGATAGGTTGACTAAGTCTACGTACTTCATTATGGTTCAGATGACTTACCATTCAGAGAAGTTGGCATAGATCTACATTAGAGAGATTGTTTGATTACACAGAGTTCCCATGTCCATCATTTCAGAAAGAGGCACTTAGTTTACTTCCCATTTCAAGAGGACTTTGCAGAAGGAGTTTTGTACTCAGTTCGATCTTAGCACCGCGTTTCATTCGTAGATCGATGTTCAGTCCGAGAGGAATTTTCAGGAGCTTGAGGACATGTTGAGAGCTTGTGTTGTCGACTTCGGTGGTCATTAGGACCAGTTCTTGCCATTGGCAGAGATTACCTACAATAACAGTTATCACTTGAATATCATCACGACACTGTTATAGGCTTTGTATGGTAGGAGATATCGTTCTCCAATTGGGTGGTTCGATCCTTTTGAGGTGAGACCTTAGGGTACGGATCTGTTGAGAAAGTCATTTGACAAGGTAAAGTTAATTCAGAAAAATCTTCTGGCAGCTCAGAGTAGGCAAAAAGAGTATATGAACCGGAAGGTTTGTGATTTAGAGTTTATGGTTGGTGAGCAGGTTTTGTTGAAGGTTTCATCCATGAAGGGTGTGATGCAATTTGGGAAGAAGGACAAGTTGAGCCCAAGGTTTATTGGTCATTTCGAGGCTCTCCGTCGTGTTGGTGAGGTGGCTTATGAGTTAACTTTGTCACAAATCTTGGCATGTGTTTATCTGGTATTCCATGTTTCCACGTTGAAGAAGTACCATTCTGACTGGTCCAATATCATTTAGTGGGATTCGGTATTGTTGGATCAGAATCTGTCTTTCGAGGAAAAGCCGATAGCGATTTTGGATAGGCACGTGAAGAAGTTGAGGTCTAAGGAGATTGCTTCAGTTAAGGTGCAATGGAAGCACCGCCCAGTTGAGGAGGCTACTTGGGAGACCGAGGCAGATATGTGTGAGAGATATCCTCAGCTTTTCACCGCCTTAGGTCCCTTTCCATCGTTTCCTTCCTTCTCCGTTCGAGGACGAATGGTTGTTGAATTGGTATCTCATGTAACGACCTGTTTGGTCGTTATGTGCGTTTTGACCATTTGAACTCTATTGACCCTTCTTGAGTTTTATTGGAGTTTTTTTGACCCGTGGGGGTGGACGACACGGATCTCGAGGTCATCGAGCGAGTCCTGATGAGATTAGAAGAATTTAGAACCTTAGAGTGAAAAATATTTGACCGATAGTTAACTTTTGGGTAAACAAACCTTTTTGGAAATTTTGTCGATTCCATGAGGTCTGGAGGGTCGATTATGATTGGGTGGCATGTTTGGTTTAGTTCCCAAGGCATTCGGGGGGACTTTTTACCCTTCGTTGGAAACTTGATTTTGGCCGTTTGGGGGTTGACTGGGTCAAGGTGACCTCTATTGGGAATTCCAAGGCCACGGGTGAGTTTGTAGCGCATTTTTACACGTGTCTGCATATTCAGTTTGTATCCGGGAGGTCTCAGGTGGATGTCGGGATATTGGGTGAACTTGGTGGAAACTAGATTTTTCTGGTTTTCTGAAGTGTCATTTCTGCAATGAGTTGGCTACATCTATGGGCCCGCCCAGCAAGGCCTGATCTGCAGATGCGGATTGTTGAGTCCTTAAAGAGATTCGCCTCAGCGGACGAGTATCTACCGAGATGGGATCGCGTAGGCGGACCATCGCTCTCCGTAGCAGAGATCGCTGAACCAAAGCCTTATATTTTCCCATTTCGAACCATTCCTTTTCCATTCACTAAATTGAAACTTAGAGAGTTCTAAGGGCGAATTGAGGAGTTGTTGGCTTGAATCATAGTTGGGTAAGTTCCTGTAACCCTAATTTATTTTTATTTATGATCTAAGTTAGAATCCATGGTGGAATTAATGGGGTTAGTTGGAAAGCAAGGTTGTAAACTCTAAGTTTTGTCATCTTGAAATCTTATGCTATGAAAATGGGTTATTTTGGTAAATCATGTATAATCTAGTCATGAAATACTTGGAATAAGTAGATACTAAGTGAATCTATCTAAATTTCTTGGATTATGAATATGGAAGGTTAGGGTTCCTTTGTAAATTGGGGATTTTTGATTAAAGGGTGAAATTGATGATTAATTGAGGGATATTATTGGACTTCCTAAGTGTTGATTAACCGATTTTTACTCGAAATTCCTATTTTGCCCTTGTGGGCCTGATTTCCTCTTTAAAAGGGTTGTGTCTAATTTGAATAGTATTTTAGCATTATGGGTATCATTAGTCTTTGTTTCTAATGTAGATTAAGTTGTTAAATAGGCTTCAAACATTTGAAAGCTCTTCAAAAGGGCAAGGTTCGTTGTTGGATAGTTCGTGGCACCCGTTCGGCATCGAGGTATTTTACGATTTATCTTTTAGTTAGACTCCAATTAGTGAAGTATATGTAGGTGTTAGATATTCATGGGGAACACCTGCTAGGCCTTAGGGTATGGTGTGGAGGTGAAATCCTATTAGGTTGGTTCTGTTAATTATTGTGGGCTTGTCACGTTGTTGTTATGATTAGGCTTGTCGCCTTATTATTTATGCTATGACTTGTGTATGCATTCATCTCTCTCTTGTTATGTCACTTATCATCGACAAAATGAAGGATAATGAGATTAGGCTTGAACCGTGATGTGTTCTTATGTTTAAGACACGAATGAGATCTTGATTATGGTTCTTTGTTGATTATGATATCATGCATGGCATACATTCTTATTTCATGTAATGCATTGATATGAAATGTGACTTGGTACTGATAATGATAAGTGAGACAAAGGAACTTCTGAGGTCTTTATGGATCGTGTAATAGAGAGATGAGAATCCGTGATCTGTGGTTGTTACCGGAGCGGAATGTGTTTATACTCGTTGCTCGAGGTTTGTTGCAAGGACGAGGGTGTACATAGACTTTGCGGACCCCTATGTGTCATGACTGTTGAGAGTTTTCGTCCTTAGCATGTGAGTACGATATTGAGAGTTGGCCAGTTCATTGCATCGCATATGCATTCACACTTACATCCATTCTTCATTGTTGATTTGTATATTGCACTTGATATTTGAATTGTTCTTATGCTGATTTGGTATGTGAGTGTTCTTGATTGCTTACATGCCTACTTGTTTATTTCTTTCTTCATATATGTGAACTAATTGGTTTCGGCCTATGATACCTAACAGTACATAGCGTTTGTACTAATACTACCTTGTTGTACTCTTTTATGAGTGCAGAGTTTGCCACAGGATCCACGTCAACATCTCATGAGTGATTCCTGAGACTTCTTGTTTGAGTTTCTATAGTGAGCCATGTTCCAGATCCGCAGCTTGGAAAACTCTTCTCTTATGATATATGTCATTTTGTTTCGAGACAGTATTTCAGACACTTATGTATTTGTTATATTCAGACTTACATAGTTTTGTAGTGGCTCTTGTACTATGACTTGACCAGATTCTTGGGGTTTCATTTGTACTTCCGCACTTTAGATATTTATGATATGATTATCTCAGACTGCTTCTATTATTTAATATTTCCTTATGTTAATTCTAAAAATGGTAGTGTAAGGGAAGGGTTCGCCCACCAGAGGGGTTAGTGTAGGTGCCCACTCGACCTACTAATTGGGTCGTGACAACCTTAGACTTTCAAAACCTCCAAAGAAAGAATGATATTTTGAATTGGAGCCCTTTCTCCCACATATACTTGTATGTGTCTAATTCCTGACTTCTCAACCTCACAAATTCCCATGCAGATTTAACTGAAAATTTTCCTGTAGTATCTACAAACCACCATGATTTGTCCATCCCTTTGTCCTCTCTAGGGGGTGGTATTGTACTTGTAATGTGTTGAACAATTTCCTTCATTCACCACTTCATAGAATTCTGAATATTATCATCATATACTTTCCCAGGAATTGCATAGTATAGGGCCCCAATCATGTCTAATTGACAAACCAAAATTGGGAATTTCCCATTTTGGTTTGCCACCAGATTTGGTGTTCAACAATATCCCTTGCTTGCAGCATCTTTTTCCAAGATTGAGATCCCTACTTTCATTTTACTATCACTGAATTACTGATTTCTCTTTCTTACAATATTTATTACTAAGAAAAGCACTCCATAAAGAAGGTTTTGTCCTAAAGTTCCACCATAATTTCCAATATAGAGCTACCGATACATTATGAAGTGATCTAAATCCCAGGCCCCCTTCTTTAGTTGGTAACATAAATGAGGCCAAGAGGCCTAATGTCTACTCTTCCCTCTAATAGTATTACCCCAAAATAATTGAGCAAACATCTCATGCATATGTTTGATCACACAATCTGGAGGATTGACTGCAGATAACAGATGTATTAGCATGCTCTATATCACAGGCTTGATCAATATGGCTTTTCCCCCAAATGAAAGCATTTTTCCCTTCCAACTTTACAATATGTTCATTATCCTTAGTATAATCCCATTGAAGAAATCCTTCCTTCTCCTGCTATGATATTTTTTTAATCAAATATATCAATAGGACTTGCCTATTGATTTGTTTTATTAACCATCAAATAAAAGTACAAAAATGTAGAAAAGCCAAAATAGGCAAAAATATAGGAACAACAAAAATAGTAAAAAAGAAAGGTCCAAAAAGGCAAGGAAATAGGACTGTTGAGCTTGTTACATCTTTGAAACCTTTTACTGATATTTGCCTGATGCTGCATTTCCTGTGAACAACATCTCCATCCATGCTGCTTGATGTTGCAGATGATGTAGAATAATAAGAATTGTCCATGCTCCAGCTGCAGTTGCATTAACTCTGATCGTCCTATCTTCAAAGTTCTTGATCTGATATTTGGATAATGCTATTTGTTGAGGTTCAGCAGTCTTCTACCTTGAGAAGGAAGATTTGTATATTGCTTATATTCTACTGATCCCATCAGAATGGCTTGATTTGCAATATAATCTGCTAGACTATTTCCTTTTCTCGTGACATGTTGAAACTTAACCTCACACATTGTTATCAGATGTTTGGTGTCTTCGACTAGTACAATAAGCTGCCATGGAAATTCCCAGGTTCCTTCTATGATATTCTTCATTACCATGGATTTTGTCTCAACCAGTATCTGTTGTATGTTATTTTCCACACAATGATAGATAGCCTATTTGATTGCCATAGCTTCAGCTTCCATGTTAGTTGTCTCATGAATCTCCTTTCCTTCTGCATATATCATATCATCAAGTGAATTCCTCAAGCAGTAGCCATATGAACTCCTCACAGGATTGCCTTTACTTGCACCATCTGTATTGCATTTTATCATACCAGCAAGGGTTCAATCCCAATAGATGAACTGATACCTCATTCTAGGCCTGATCTCTTCTAAGTACTGAATCATAGAAGGTAAGCTTGATGGGAAGTTCTGTAGTGTAGGATAAGCTATTTCCAGTAATTGCCAAAGAAATCTGTTGATATGATAGATTGGGCTACTGAATCCCATTGCACCCCTATGTTTAATAGTGTTTCTTCTCCTCCATAAACTCCGGATTATGATTGTAGGGATTGCATGAATTATAGGCCTTAGGATGGTTCTGCTACTCTTTGTCCACCACTTTGATATCATATATGGAATATGTTGTCCCACCAGTTGAATACCTGCAAAATTAGCAAACGTTCTCCATAGTTTTGATGTTGTAGGAGAGGTTAGAGAAAGATGTGACATTGTTTCTTGGTTTGGTTCTGTGAAACACCAGCATTTTGATGCCAATTGAATTCCCCTTCTGCATATTACATCATCAACTAGCATTTTATATCTCCAAGCTCTGCAAAGTGTGAATGAGATCTTAAATGGAAGATTTTTCGTCCACATCTGATTATAGTTATCCATCTTCACTTCTCTATGTCTCACATACTCCCAAGCACTTTTGAGTGAAAACTTTCCATTCTTTTCTAGTAACAACTAGCTTTTGTCTAGTTCATCTGTTAGCTGAGGAGAGGGAATAGTTTCTATCACATGTTTCACATACTCTTTGGGTATATATTGAATAAAAACATGTGCATTCCATCCTTCTGTACTAGCAAAATTCTGAACTTCTATTTCCTCCTCCATACTATCATCAGGTAGGACATGATATAAAGCACCAAGATTTGTCCAGTTGTCAAACTAGAAGCTAGAATCCCCTTTTCCACTTGCCACCATATCTGATGCTCCACCAATTACCTTACTATTACCAATTTTCTCCAAATAGGGGATGCCCCTTTAGCTTGTGAAGTCACAGGATGAAGCTTTTTGCGATATTTGTTTATCCTGAAAAAACTCCACAATGAAGGCTTTGTTCTAAGATTCCACCATAGTTTACAGAAAAGGGCATTTGAAGCTTCAAATAATGGTCTGAACCCCAGTCCACCTTCATCCTTAGGCAATGACAGTGTGTCCCATTTGACCCAATGTACACCTTTCTTGTCACTAGTTTTTGACCAGAAAAACCTTGAGAAAATACTATGCATTTATCTAATCACACCCTTTGGAGGGTTCATTCCTGATAATAGGTATACAGGAATGCTTTGTAATAAATGAGATATCAGTGTTGCTCTTCCTCCATATGAAAGTAGTCTCCCTTGCCATGCATTCACCCTTTTGGCAATCTTTTTCACAATTGTATCATAATGTGAAATTTTGTTCCTACTGTAGAATATAGGGCATCCAAGATAAGTGAATGGAAAGAGGCCTTGCCTAATTGCTGTGATTTGTTTCAGCCTTGAAACCAAGCCACTCTGCACCTTTTCATGAACATAGAAGGCACTCTTATTCATATTTACCAACTGGCCTAATACTTTCTCATATCTATTTAACACTATCATTATCAGTTTTACTGAGTATTAGTCAGCAGAGACAAATAGAATTGCCTCATCAACATATGATAAATGATTAATTCTTGGACTCCATTTCGGCATACCATACTCCACAAACCTTGGATTTTTATACAATGCATTTAGTCCCCTTGATAAGGCCTCAACAGCTAAAATGAAGAGAGTCGGGGATAGTGGATCACCTAGTTTAACTCCCCTTGATGACTCAAAAAATCCATGTACTTGCCCATTCAAGAGAACTGAATACCAGTTGTTTGATAGTAGGCTGAACACTATGTCAATTAGCACCTCACTAAAACCAAATTTCCTAAGAACTTTGGTAAGTCTCATATCCAGTTTAACCACCACATTTGCTGTTCTGGTTCTTTTTTTATATCCCTAACAATCTCCTGTGGGAGTAGTACATTCTCCATGATACTCCTTCCCTTAACAAAAGCTGATTGATTCTCAGAAATCAAACCTGGCAGCAGTTTTACTAATCTTTCATGCAGTACCCATGAGATGATCTTGTTTGTAAAATTCCTGAGACTAATTGGTCTCAGGTCTGAGAAACTTTGCACCTGCTCTTTCTTAGGGATAAAAATCAGATTTGTATGAGTGATAAATCTTGGTAGTTCATGCCCCACAGAGAATGCCTTCACCATATCCACCACATCTAGTTTGACTATCTCTCAACATGATTGAAAGAACAATTCGGTGAATCCATCAGGACCACAAACACTTTCTCCATTCAAGGAAAATACTGCTTCTTTGACTTCTTCTTTAGTTGGTAGCATCTCCATGGTATGATTCTGATCTTTTTTTACTAGGGTAGGGATATGCTTTAATAAACCAAACTTAGAAGGAATTCTATCTTTTTCAAATTGCTTCTGATAACATCTGACTGCTTCTTGTGAGATCTCCTTTTGCTGGTTAACCAGCTTCCATCAACATCTTGGATATTATCCACTCTGAGATTCTTTCTCCTCCCTTTTACATAAGCATGGAAGAACTTTAAGTTTTTATCTCCATCTTGAAACCATGTTAGTCCTGATTTCTGTCTCCAAAACTGTTCTTCCAAGTGTAAGAATCTACTAAGGTCTGCCTGCACACTATGTAGTCTTTCTCTATTCTGCACTGTTGGAGATGTTTCAAACTGCTCCTCATGGACTTTGATTACCTCTTCAAGTGATGCAAGTTGCTGAAAAATATTGCCATATGTGTTCTTGCTCCAACTTCTCAATGCATTCTTCACCTTTTTGAGCTTGTGATGAAACTTGGTAAATGGATTTCTTTCAAAATCTACACACCAATGTTGCTTGATAATCTCCTGGAAACTGTCATGTTGGACCCAAAAATTCAAGAACATAAAGGCTTTATAATCACCTCAGTAGTTGGGGAACACTCTAGTTCCAAAGGAGAATGATCAGATCCCTTTTTTATCAGATGAGTTACCTTCATGGTGGGCATTGCATCTAGCAATTTATCATTACAAAGCATCCTGTCCAACCTTTTAAGAATGCATCCTTCTTCAACTCTTCCATTCAACCATGTATATGTAGTACCTACATATCCAAGATCCTGTAAACCACAGCTGCTAAGACAGTGATTGAAATATACTACTTCATTATACAAGACTGGCAGACCTCCTAATTTTTCCTCTTCTATAGATATGACATTGAAGTCACCTCTCACTAGCCAAGGTAAATCAAAAAGATTAGAAACCTCGCTAATGGAATCCCATAGCATTCTTCTTTCTCCAGCATCACAAGAGGCATACACCACCGTTAAGACTATATGACAGTTTAAACTTTAGTGAAACAGCTTCAAAGTAATCCACTGTCCATTGTCAATCTCCACTGAACCCTGTAGATCCTCTGAAATGAATAACCAAATTTTGCCTGAAATATTGACAAAAGTTGTTTCCATACCCAACTTTCTTCTAAAACTTTCTACTTGTTCAGCATCTTCAAAAGGTTCCATCACACCAATAATAATGTATCTGTTTCTTCTATTCAGATTAGTTAATCTCTCAAAGGATTGTTGAGTATTAACTGATCTGATGTTCCACAATAAGAGCTTATTCATCATGATTAAGATTGTTTGGAGGCTACCTACCTCTTTGATTATAGTTTGACTGGGCGAACAGGTTCCTTCTTTCCTCTATTTAGTTTTGAGTTTCTCATTTGCCTTGTCTGTCTAGGAGAGAGATCTACTTCTCTTGTCATTTGATCAATTTGAACATTAAGCACGTCTTCCTTAAGGTCCTGATCTTTTATTGCATGAGGGAGATTACTTTTTGGAGTCTTTGGGACTAATCCACCAGGCTCCTTTGGATGATTAATAGGACAGATATCTAAGGATTGCTCCTCAGTTCCCTCTTCTTCTGTCTTGTGCTCTTTCCACTTATCATGTTCACCCTTTTCCACCACTGCTTCCTGACTTGTGCTAATAATTTGCCCATTTGACTCTTGCCCCTCTACTAATTCTGCAGGCTTTCTATCTGTCTTTACTAATTCTGTGTTATTCTGGATTGCAGTTTTATTGATGACCTGATCTTTTAGTTGATCAGTATTATCACCTCCCTTATTGATCTTTGAGCCACTGCTTCCATCTTCATTAGCTATTAGAACCTCCTTCTGATTTTGCTGCATAATATCTGACAATTCCGCTTGATCTTTAACAGGAACACTACTCTTAGCTCGCTTACCAAAAGATTTTTCTACCCAAGATTTTGTTGATTCTTTTTCTGCTTCAGAGTTTTCTTTGTCTTTTCTCTCTGTTTCCTCTAAGTTGATTTCCTTCTCATTTTGTTCATCAAGGACTGCAAAAGAATTATTAATTTTCACATCCTTACCAATATCATCAGCTTGAGGATTATTGAAGATTCTCTTATCCTTTACTATCCTCCAACCATTGATCACTCCTTCATGCTCCACCTTCTTGTTCATATTCTCTTGATTTCTCTTCTGTGCCCTTTCATTCTTCCTCCTGCTATGATTCCAAGTATCTTTTGCTGGCACTGCATTATTCATTGCTTTCTTCCCTTTATCCAACACAAGATTTGTGCATGTAGTATCATTTGTCACCTACCCTTGTTGTTTCATGTTTGCATCAGTAAAACGTGTCTCTGCATGTTCTTCTTCCTTACTCTCCTTAACTGGTTTTAAATCTGGATGAAGTACAAAGCATTCCTTCTCATTGTGCCCTTGTAGTCTGCATGGTTTATAATACTTTGGCATGTAATCATATTTAATATCAATCCAGATTGCAATGATCTCTCCAGTGCCCGACCTTTTCATACCAACATTTATTCTTTTGGGGAAGTCTTTTAACAAATCAACCTCTACCTTCACCTTTGCATAACTAGGTCTTGATTTGTTCTTTGTTGCCATATCAACGTGTAAAGGTTTCCCTATTTCTTTAGCTATTTTAAAAAAAGACTCCTTAACAAAGAAGTTAGGAGCTAATGAAGGAAAGATATCCATGGAAGGGAAGTCGAGGTTTCATATTCAGGATAGAATCAAGGTTCCCATTTTTGCATTCTCATCTAGTATAATCCTTCCTTAGCCTTCAAGTAGTACGCAGGTTTGGACATCACATGACTATAGTCTTCTATGGATGATAATCTAAGGAGAAGATGTCGTTCACACAAGTATCCAATGGGGCACTCAGATTTGATCTCACATTGAAGAGGGATTATTTTACGTAGTTCTCCAAGTTCAGGCCATCCATATGAGAACTTACCTATCACTGCGTATTGAAGCTTCTCTTGTATTATCATTGAATTCACTTCCGCTTCATCCCACAACACCATGGGCTCACCATGCACATACGTTAGAGGTCTATCTTGAATAGGGTTTGGGTTAGGTTTTATAGTGGCTGTTTCAATCAAAGGGTTTAATATCTGGGCATATAGATGTTTTGATGGTGGTTCTTCTTGAGGCCAATGCTAGTCACCCCAGGTAGGGGTGGCCATGCACCAGTGGTGGTCGTAGTCATGCCGACGTCAAGCACTAAGGTTTAGGATTTGTGTTTTAGGGTTTTCGTTGAGAGCTTTCAAAGATTCGACAAAGGTTTCCTCAAAATCCCTAACTGCAATGATATATTGGACACCCCAAGTAAATAAAAGGAAACTCTTTTGTATCAATACCAGTAACAATTTTAATAGTAATACTAATATCCCCTGGAACATTCTGATGCATATATACATAACTTTTCTCCTTGTTGATTTTCTGTCCAGATGCCTTTTCATATTTCCTTAATATCTCCATAATTAATTATAAGGACAGAGCATCTGCTAATGAAAAAATAATCATTTCTTCAGCATAAGCTAGATGGTTGACCTTGGGACTCCATTTGGGCATCCCAAAACCTCTGAACTATGACAATTGATGTAGAGCATTAAGATTCCTTGTAAGAACTTCTGAGGTTAAGATAAACAGAGTAGAAGACATAAGATCCCCTTGTTTTACCCCTCTTGAGGATTGAAAGAAACCATGTTGTTGTCTATTTATCAATACTGAGTACCAATTATTGCTGACAATTTTGAACACCATATCAATCAACCTTTCATCAAAACCCAATTTCCTTAGAACTTTGGTTAGGAATGACCAATATACCCTGTCATAAGCCTTAGCCATATCCAATTTCATTACCACATTGGCATTCTTGGTTCTCGTCCTTATTTCAGATACAATTTCTTGAGTGAGTAAAATATTTTCAATTATACTCCTCTCTTTCACAAAACTAGCTTGGTTTAGTGATACAATATCTGATAATCCATCTACCATTCTTTCATGAATCAACCTTGAGAAACTTTTATTCACAAAGTTACTCAGACGAATTGGTCTCATGTTAGAAAATGTACTAATGACATCTTTCTTTGGTAATAAGACCAAATTAGTGTGAGTAATTAATTTAGGTAGCTCAGCACCACATAAAAAACCTTTGACCATATTAATAAGTTCCAATCATATTGGTTTCAGTATGTTACAAATATTTATTACGACCACGTTCGTAAAGTATATGCATAAAATATAAAGACATGAAAGGCTGGTGGGCCTACCAAGCCCACCAGTTAACCATTTTTCACCCATGGTTGGGCCTTCAACACGGGTACGGACTCAACGGAAAAAAGATGTATTAAGATTCGGCCCAAATGGCCCAGGTCACACAAGTTTCATGCAAAAGAGAAGGGGGAAGAAGAAGAAGAAGATAAAGGTTAGAGGGCATCTAAACTAAGCAACTTATCTAATAAGTATTCTTAATAAAAATTCTATTCAAATTAAATTACGGACACACGAACATATATCATTGGCATATAGTGTCACGACCCAAATCGATGAGTCGTGACGAGTGCCTGATCTTTAGTGACCAAACACCTCTAAAGTCGTATCTGAATAACATTAAATAACAAGGGCACAGAAATAGCTCATGAAAGGACACCATCATGAACTCTGCACAATCTGTACATATACAAGCTGGAAAGAATAATGCAATCCGACTAGGCCGCTACATATGCTGTGCAACAAAATAAGAGTCGTCAAGGCTACATAACATCCCAACTATATACAACTGTCTACAGACCTCTAATGGAGTACAAGCTATAGAGAGGACGGGACAGGGCTCCCGTCACACCCATATATACAAGTCAAAATAACATACCAACACGAACTGCAGCCCCGAACCAAGTGGAGCGCACTGACTACCGCTGGGTAGAGGTCCTACTGAGCTGGATCACCTATCTGTCTACCTGAGCTAGTGGGCATGAACGCAGCCCCCCGAGCAATAGGGGCGTAAGTACGGATAATGTACTAACTATGTAAGGCATAGAAGTAACATAAACATAAGAATCATGAACTGAATCTGAACTTCAAAACCACTGACTATCTATATGCGTCTGTATGACTGAGTATCTGAAAGTATTTGCATAAATCTGTATACTGACAATGCCTCTGTGGGCGCATAACATGCATGCTCTCAATAAAAATCATGCTCATGAATATATATGGATATATATATATATATATATATAAATAGGTCATAGTGCTAAGGAACGTTCAGCCCGATCCATTATTTCATATCCCATCGGCCTCTCTGCGGCCATCATCATCATATACATTGCTGCAGAACATGCAGCCCGATCCATATATCATCATTATGGTGCACCAGCTGATCAGGTGGTAATGCGTATATAAAGCCTATCCCTTTCCCCATACCCTATATACATATAATATACGCATATATAACGCCTTGTGTCATGGGTCAATATGCATATGTAAATGAATGAAGTGCATATATAAGATGAAATAATAAAATTCTAAGAATATTATGATGTCACATTTAACTCTTGTGGACAACTGCTGAGTTAACATTACTAATACATGAAATCTCAAGACCCATGAGCAGAAGGAACATAATACCAGGGGTACAGGATCATCAAAGACTGAAGTACTCCTAGTGCTTCTAAGAGTAGAGTAATATGTAAGCTGGTTTACTCGCTTGTTCGTTCATATCATAGGATCATGCCAAAAATGGAAGAAAGGATAGCCTCAACATACCTTTTCTGCCGCCTTAACTTTAACTACTTAACGCTTGTCCTCCCAAGCTCGTAAATCTATATTCAAAAAAATTTATACTATTGTTAGGCATATCATCATATGCTTGTCTTAAGCCTTCAAATTAAATCCTTTTAGAATCTGCCAAAATTCGGGCAGCATCTCCCCTGTTTATATCCCTAGCTCGAAATCACAACACCAACAACCAACAACAACAACAATACTAACATCAACAACATCCTCATCAGTACCAAAATATTCCATAAAATATCCCACAAGATGTTTATCCGATTTCTCAACCAACTAATTCATTATGAGATCATTTAATAGTTCTACCTTCGTAAATAAACCTAAAGCAATATCAATAGGGAGAGATTCATACCTTATTCTTACTAAAACAACAATATCTTCAATATTCACCTTGAATCCAAGCGAAAATCCACCGCAAAACGATACTATAATCAACACTATGCGCTACTCGGGCTTCGATTAATCAAAATCCCTCCAATCCGTTAACGTTTTATGACACAAATGCCCCTATATGTTTGCTGGACTTTGGGAAATATTTTTGGGTGAAAAAAAAGGGTTTTGACCCTGATATACGAGGATAGAGTCGGTGGAACCGACTTAATAATTAACCTTCGCGAACGTGATGGCCTCTCGCAAACGCGATGGTCTGGAATTTCCATGGCCATCGCAAACGTGTAGGGAAATTTTTCCCAGTTTGTCCAAATCTTCCTTTTTTGCCCGATCGACCTGCAATCCTTCCGATACCTCTCATACATGGTCTTAAACCCTCATAACCATAAGATAGGTGCATATCACTCCAGATCGCAATTAAAACAACTAACACCTAACGAACCTCAACGTTCAAAACTACGAGGTGTAACATCCTCCCCCCGTCCCCCTAGAAACATTCGTCCTCGAATGTTAAATCCCTTAGGAACTTTATGAAAATATTGCCAGAGTTTCTCCTGTAACTATACCACTACAATCCTGCACAGCGACCCACAATAATTCCACACAGGGCCATGTGCTAAATATACAACAATATGGCCTCACACCACCAATCACAATAGCTATAAGTAAATCCAATACCTGGGGATGATGATGTCTCAAACTCGGCCTCCTGGGACAACGGAAACAAGTGTGGGTACTTAGTCTTTATCTCCTCTTCCGCCTCCCAAGTCATCTCCTCGATATTATTATTTCTTCAAAGTAACTTAAAAGAAACCACATCCTTGGTTCGTAGCCGATGAACATGCCTATCTAATATAGCCATAGGGATTTCCTCGTACGATAACTGGTCAATCACCTGGATATCATCTACTGGAAGGATCTCCTATGCACTTATGGAACATGGCCATATGGAACACTGGATGTACAGACTCCAGATCAGAAGGTAGCTCTAGCTCATATGCTACCTTACCCACTATACGAATAATTCTATAAGGCCCAATATATCGAGGGCTCAACTTACCCTTCTTGCCAAATCTCATCACTCACTTCATAGGAGAGATCTTTAAGAAAACCCAATCACCTACCTCAAACTCTAGTTTATGCCGCTGATTATCTGCATAGGATTTCTGTCGACTCTGTTCCGCTAATAACCTTTCTTGAATCACTTTCACTTTGTCAACTGCTTGTTGTATTAAGTCTGGGCCTACTAACCGATTTTCTCCAACATCAAACCATCCTATGGGTGACCTACATCTCCGCCCATATAAAGCTTCATAAGGAGCCATCTGAATACTAGAATGGTAACTATTATTATATGCAAACTCAATAAGAGGCAAATGATCATCCCAGCTACCTCGGAAGTCGATCACACAAGCTCTCAGCATGTCCTCAAGTATGTATAATACTCTTATCTGTATAGTACTCGCTGCTTGTCCATCTGTCTGCGGATGAAATGCGGTATTAAGACTCATCGGAGTCCCTAATCCATTCTGGAAATATTTGCAGAAGTTAGCTGTAAATTGTGCTCTTCTATCAGAAATAATTGTTGTAGGAACACTATGAAGTTGTACAATCTCTCTAAGATATAGCCTTGTGTAATCCTCAGTTGAATAAGTAGTTTTGACAGGTAAGTAATGGGCTGACTTTGTAAGCCTATCAACTATAATCCATATTGAATCATACTTCCGCTGAGTACGGGGCAAACCTGTAATAAAATCCATATTAATACCTCCTACTTTCATGTTGGTATCTCAATAGCCTGCAATAACTCGTCGGGCTTCTGGTGCTCTATCTTAACTTGCTGACAATTTGGACACTAAGCGACAAACTCCGCTATATCATTCTTCATACCATCCCACTAATAAACTTCCTTGAGATCATGGTACATTTTTGTTGAGCTAGGGTGAATAGAATAGCGAGAATAGTGGTTTTCCCCCATAACTTGCTGATGGAGGCCTGCAACCTTAGGAATGCATAATCTACCTCGATGCCTGAGTACTTCATCTCCTGTGATCACGAATGATGTCTTTTCTTTCTGAGGAGTTGTA
This sequence comes from Lycium barbarum, assembly GCF_019175385.1. Taxonomy (NCBI): domain Eukaryota; kingdom Viridiplantae; phylum Streptophyta; class Magnoliopsida; order Solanales; family Solanaceae; genus Lycium; species Lycium barbarum. The sequence continues at coordinate 29,266,959 of NC_083337.1, forward strand.
TCCCGATAATGAACTATAACAAGATCTTCGTATTGGCGTTCCTTTATTTCAGCTACCAAAGATGAAACAACTGTGTCTTGAACCGTAACTCCTGCATTACCCAAATCTAATAGCCGAAGTCCAAGGCTAGCTAATTGACGAACTTCACGGACTATGTCCCTTTTCTCTGGCTGCACATATGATAGGCTACCCATGGATTTACGACTAAGGGCATCGGCTACTACATTAACCTTTCCTGGATGGTACAGAATATCAACATCATAATCTTTTAACAACTCTAGCCATCGCCTTTGTCGTAAGTTCAAGTCCTTCTGCTTAAAGATATATTGGAGGCTCTTGTGATCAGTATAAATATCAACATGAACACCGCATAAGCAGTGCCTCCACATTTTCAAGGCATGGATCACCACAGCTAACTCAAGACCATGAGTTGGATAATTCTTCTCGTGCTTCTTCAGCTGTCTGGAGGCATAAGCAACAACCTTACCGTGTTGCATTAATACACAACCCAACCCAATACCTGAAGCACCAAAATATATCACATAGCCATCTGTTCCCTCCAGAAGAGTCATGACGGGTGCTGAGGTTAACTTGTCCTTCAATGTCTGAAAATTACGCTCACATGCATTCGTCCTCTGGAACTTAGCTAATTTCTGAGTTAGCTTGGTCAATAGGGCTGAAAGAGAAGAAAATCCTTCCACGAACTTTCAATAATATCCTGATAGACCCAAGAAACTATGTATTTCTGTTAGGGTCGTGGGTCTTGGCCAATTCCTTACAGCCTCAATCTTTTGAGTATCCAATCTGATGGCTTCATCTAAAATAATGTGACCAAGAAAATCCATAGAGTTCAACCAAAACTCACACATTGAAAACTTCACACATAACTTTGTATCCCGAAGAACTCTAAGCACTGTGCATAGATGATCTGCATGCTCAGCCTTTAATAGTGAATAAAGCAGAATATCATCTATAAATACAATCACGAACAAATCTAGAAAGGGTCTAAATACACGGTTCATCAAGTCCATGAATACATCTGGGGCATTAGTTAACCCGAACGACATGACACGGAACTCATAGTGCCCATATCTAGTCCTGAATGTCGTCTTCAGAATGTCTTCATCCTTCACTCTAACCTGATGATACCCTGATCTCAAGTCTATCTTTGAGAAATACTTGGCACTCTGCAGCTTGTCAAATAAGTCATCAATCCTCCGAAGTGGATAATTATTCTTTATAGTCACTTTATTCAATTGCCTATAATCAATACACATTCGCAAGGAGCCATCCTTCTTTCTTACAAATAATACCGGTGCTTCCCACAATGATGTACTGACCTAATAAAGCCCTTCTCAAGTAAATCCCTCAATTTCTCCTTCAATTCCTTCAACTCGGCAGGTGCCATTCTATAAGGAGGAATGGATATTGGCTGAGTATCTGGTAATAGATCAATAGTAAAATCAATCTCCTGCTCTGGTCGAATGCCTGGAAGCTCATCTGGAAACAGCTCTGGAAATTCATTAACCACAGGAATAGACTGAAGGGTCGGTGACTCTATTTGTACATCCTGCACCCGAACCTGGTGATAGATATACCCTTTTCTAATCATCTTGTTTGCTTTAAGGTAGGAAATAAACCTACCCCTCGGCGAAGCAGCATTACCTTTCAACTCTAAAACTGGTTTGCTTGGAAACAGACACCGGACAACCTTCGTTCTACAATTGACATTAGCATAGCAGGAGGCTAACCAATCCATACCCATGATGACATCAAAATCGATCATATCTAATTCAATCAAATCCGCTATGGCATGACGATTACACACTATAACTACATAACCTTGGTACACTCGCCTAGCTATGACTGGGTCACTAATTGGCGTAGACACCTCAAAGGTTTAATTGACTCGGGCTCTACCCTAAATTTACCAGCAACAAACGGAGTAATATATGACAAAGTAGATCCGGGGTCAATCAGTGCGTATACATCATAGGAAGAAACTAATAATATACCTGTGACAACATCAGGAGACGACTCACGATCTTGGTTACCGGCTACTGCATAGACGCGGTGCTGAGGCCTACTCGATCTAGACGCTCCAATCCTCACTCTACCACGTCTTGCCGGTACCTAAGAACCTTGCCCTGAAGGGCGTACCGAAGAAGAAGAACCAGCTATGGACCCTGTAGGCTGAATAACACCTACACCATCTCTTAATGGATAGTTTTTCATCATATAACCTGGTCGGCCATAAGAATAACATGCATTTGACCCCAATCGACACTGTTCGGCATGTTGACTACCACACTAGGCACACCATGGCAAAGGTGGCCTCATCTGTCCCAACTCCTATCGATACTGAGAACCGGAAGCTCTAGAACTCTTATCTGGTCTGGAATAAGAGGGTCGATCAAGTCTCGAACCTGAAAATCTCGGAGGTACACTCCCTGCTGAATAAAATAGGTACCGGGAGTGTTGTTGTCTCTGTCTTCCTCTGAACTTGCCAGCAATATAAAAAGATCTAGCCCTTTTTTCACGACCCCGATCACGTTGACGCTTTGTCCTCCACTAGCGCTTACAGTCTTGTAGATTCTGTGCATAAGCCTGTATGGGGAAATATCCACACCCGGCTGCAACGCGGCTGTTGTACACTCATCTATCAAATGTGGCCCTAGACCAGCCACGAAATGATGAACTTTGTCCTCTATCTCAGCCACCATGGCTGGGGCATATCTAGCCAAGGCATCAAAATGTACACAATACTCCTGAACACTCATACTGCCCTACTCAATATGCAAGAACCTATCTGCTCGTGCTCGTCGGACTTCTGGTGGTAAATAATGGCGAATAAAAGCATCCAAAACTCTCGCCAAACGGCTGGAGGGGCATTCTCTCCCATAGATAGCTCCCATGTCTGATACCACTACATTGCAATATCACGGAGCCGATAAGAAGCCAACTCAACGGACTCGACCTCATCAGTGTGCATAACCCTCAAGGTCCTCTGCATACTATCAATAAAGTCCTGAGGGTCCATATTTTGCTTTAACATAGAGAACACTGGAGGATCTAACCTGAGGAAATTATTAACCCTCGCACTACCAGCTCGGTCTGTCTGGTCAACGCCAACTCCCTGGCGCTGAGCCTGAGCGGCTACCAATCTGGTCAATAGCTTGACAGCATCCCGCACATCCTAGCTCGGTGTATCTCGCTGAGGAACTGGGGGCACTGGGGCAGATACTGGAGGTGGGGTATGTGAAGTCTGAGGCGGGCTCTCACTCTAAGACTTGTCCTGAGCTCTGGTAGCCCGCTGAGTATGGCGAGTAGCCTCACCAGCCACTCTCTTGCCCTTCTGGGCAGCTGTAGCTTTCTTGCGAGGCATCACTGAAATCAGAACAAATCATTAGAAAGGAAATTCTTAACTCACAGCTCTATCGCATGATCTAGGATAGAAAGAATGGCAACATACTAGATGCCTTGTAGCCTCCTGTTTATAAGTATGGTGCACGACACACCCATAAACAAGACTCTACTAGAAATGGTCTAAAGACAACCCTAGGACGGAACTACTCAGATATCACTTCTGTCAAGACCCAAATCGATGAGTCGTGACGAGTGGCTGTTCTCTAGTGACCAAACACCTCTATACTCGTATCTGAATAACATTAAATAATAAGGGCCCACAAATAACTCAAAACAAACTTATATTGACTCATGAAAGGACGTCATCATGAAATCTGCACAATCTGTACATATATAAGCTGGAAAGAACAACGCAAGCCGACTAGGCCGCTACATATTGTCACGACCGGACTCGGGGCCGCGACGAGCACCCGGTGCTAACCCACCCGAGCACCCTCTTAGCATACTCTTATACTTACATCTAGGTGATCCACATAATTATACATGCATTTCCATTCATTCGTCAACTAGTCCCGTATGGACAACCGCACATTTATATCATCATAGGCATTTATGCCACATCAATATACATGGGCCAACGTGGCCGATAAAATGATATACAAAACATAGGCCGACAAGGCCAAACACATCTACCCACACACACACATGTCTACGAGCCTCTAAGAGTATAACATATCACATTAGCGGGACAGGACCCCGCCATACCCATAATTATATACACAAAAGAATGAGTACCCAAAAGATATGGCTCCGAAGGAAATGGAGCTCTCTAGGTAATCTCCGAATATGCAGCTAAGGATCAAATCTGTCTCCCTGTGCACCTGCGGGCATGACGCAGCGTCCACAAACAAAAGGACGTCAGTACGAAGAATGTACTGAGTATGTAAAGCATGATCAACATCAATATAGAAGCATAATAGATATCATATGAAGATAGCATAGGAGGGGAGACAGTAATATCATCATCATCATATCGCTTACTGGCATACATCGTCGTTCGTATCCCATAATAATACTCGTACCATACTTGTGCTCATATTCGTATACATGTCCTTATTCGTATTCTTATACATAGTCTTATCACATTCATATTCATATTATATACATAGCCATACACTTACATACATACATAGCGTACCCGACCATAAGGCTCGGTGTTTCGTACGTACTTGGCCAACCAAGGCTCAATGTTATTTCTACCTGGCCCTACCAAGGCTTCAGGGTTATCCGTACCATCTACAGACGTGCGCGCGCATTTCGTAATCGTATACATACTTCATACATATTCATATACATATATTCTACCCCGGCATTATAAGCTCGGGGTTCATTATAGCCCTTCATAGGCACATATAAGTATAATAGCCCGTAGGCACCTTTTGCATCATTTTTGATATCATTATCATTACCATTCTCATCGTTATCGTTACATCTACATTATGGACTTACTCGTCATACGAGGAACATAGTATAATCATAGTACATATCAAGGGTCGTGAGCTTATGAGCTCGGAATGTCAACCATGTGAAGACAACATACTCATATAGAGGAATTTAGGAATTTGGCCAAGAACCATGCCTTATGAAAGAAGGGTTAGCCTTACATACCTTTCCGTCGAACTATTCTACACTTGCACGTTCCCTTCCATTGCTAGCATTTATACCTTCATTAATATCATAACAATGGCCATTAGTCATTCACATTATCCACATTATCTAGATTCCTCAATTTGCCTCTAATTCACCCACATTCATGGTCATAACACCCATCTTCGTCCATTCGTCTAAAGTGTTTAGTTCATGATCTCAATACCATTTATAACACATTCATATCACAACACAACAACATTCGTAACTCAATTCAAACTATTTCTCAAAATGTCACTATTCATCATTCATGACCTAGTTGACCACATTTTCTACAATCCATGTATTTTAATTCTCCAATACCTTAAACATCTTGTAAAAATCATGAATCTTACCTTAGAAGTTGTAGGAACAAGCTTTGGTTGATAATACTCTTCTTTAAGCAAAAACCTAGTTTTTCTCCATTTGGATTTCTTGACTTGGAAGATCCTTGATCATTCCCTTATCCTTGATTCACTTGTCTTAATGTTATTGATGGCTTATAATCCTTGAAAACTCATATAATAAATGTAGAGAGAAGTTTTAGAGAGAAGTGGTGTAATGTTGTAATGAAATAAAATAAGTCTTGATCCTCATATTTAATGAATTGGAAAATCTGTGCTAGGTGAACAGTGGTCGTCCATGGAGGTTTACGGTCCGTATTCCACTATACGGACCGTCCTTCGTGGTCGTCTTTAAGCTTAAGCAGGACCAGAGACTTTGGCCTGCATGCATGGGATTTACGACCATGGTTTACGGGCTGTAAATCACTTTACGGTCCGTCCACCAGGTCGTATTATACATTTTCCTCAGCTGGCAGAAAGTTGAAGTTTGGCATGCCAGTTTACGACCTGGCAGTTTACGGACCGTATACCAGTTTACGGTCCGTATTTGCACTTTACGACCACTGGCAGACAGCTGAAGCCTTTGCATGGCAGTTTACGTCTGCCAGTTTACGGACCGTATTGCACTTTACGGTCCGTATTTTCCAATATACGACCACTGGGCAGTTTTGCCAACTTTCAATTTTTTTCTCATTTCTCGACTTTTCATTCTAATCATCCACACCCCTTTACATATATTTCCCATGAAACATTATACACTCGCACTCCTCGCACACATCATTAGTTCGTTTACTTGCGTACCAACGGGATATTTTCCTAGGTGTAACATTCTACCCCCCTTAGGAACATTCGCCCTCGAATGTTAAAGGCTTCGGGAATTCTATAAAAATTTCGCCAGAGTTTCCTCTGTAATGTGGCACTACCACCCTGTCACAACAACCCACAATAACAATGCCTCACAGGGCAATAATACAACAGCACTAGAAATTTGGCCACACACGACCTGAATGTATAAAAGGAAAACATGCATACCTTATGATTTTGACGTCTCATCTTGGACTTCTTCCAAGGGCTGAAATAAATGTGGGTATTTGGATCGCATATTCTCTTCTGCTTCCCATGTCATTTCCTCTCGATTGTTATTTCTCCACAGAACTTTAATTGAGGCCACTTCTTTGTTTCTAAGCCTCCGTACTTGCCTATATAATATGGCAATGGGTATTTCATCATAAGTTAACTTTTTTGTCACTTGAATATCATTCAATGGGTCGATCCTCGTAGGATCTCCAACACACTTCCGAAGCATCGAGACATGAAGTACTGGATGGACTGACTCCAAATCTGGAGGTAGATCTAGCTCATATGCCACTTTGCCTATTTTACGCACAATTTCGTATGGCCCAATATACCGGGGACTGAGCTTCCCCTGTTTGCCAAATCTCATCACGCCCTTCATCGGTGACACTTTCAAGAATACCCAATCTTTTACTTCGAACTCTAAGTCTCGTCGACGATTATCCGCATAGGACTTCTGACGACTTTGAGCCGCTAGCAACCGATCTTGTATGAGCTTAACTTTCTCTATTTCTTGCTGGACCAAGTCTGGCCCTATCAACTTAGCTTCTCCGGTTTCAAACCACCCAATTGGGGATCTACACTTTCGCCCATATAGGGCTTCATACGGTGCCATTTGAATGCTAGAATGGTAACTGTTATTGTAAGCAAACTCAATGAGTGGCAAATGGTCATCCCAATTTCCTCCAAAATCTATCATACATGCCCGTAACATATCTTCAAGAGTCTGAATAGTACGTTCAGCTTGCCCATCGGTCTGTGGGTGAAACGCTGTGTTTAGGCGCACTTGGGTCCCTAAAACTTCTTGGAAAGACCCCCAAAACATGGCTGTAAACTGAGTCCCTCTATCGGAGATAATAGATACCGGAACGCCATGGAGTCTCACTATCTCTTTAAGATAAAGCTTGGCATAATCTTCTGCCATATAGGTCGTTCTGACCGGTAAGAAATGCGCTGACTTTGTGAGCCTATCCACGATCACCCATATCGAATCATATTTACGTCGAGAACGGGGTAACCCTGTAATGAAATCCATACTAATCACTTCCCACTTCCAAGTTGGGATTTCTATAGCTTGAAATAAGCCACCCGGCTTTTGGTGTTCTATCTTCACTTGTTGGCAATTAGGACACTGAGCTACGAATTCTGCTACGTCTTTCTTCATCCCATTCCACCAATATATAGTCTTAAGATCATGATACATTTTCGTCGCTCCGGGGTGAATGGAGTAACGGGAACAATGAGCTTCTCTCAAAATCTGATGGCGTAGACCTACCACATCGGGAACACATAACCTGCCTCGACATCGGAGAACTCCATCTTCCGAAATGTCAAATGATGACCCCTCCTTCTGAGGGAGTGTATCTCTGTACTGCATTAGCATGGGATCCTCATATTGTCGCTCTTTTACTTCCGCTACTAACGATGAAACTGCTGAATTCTGAATAGTAGCTCCGCTGCTACCTGAGTCCACCACTCGGACTCCTAGGCTAGCTAACTACTGAAGATCACGGGCCATCTCTTTCTTTTCTGGTCGTACATCACTTAAACTTCCCATCGACCTACGGCTAAGAGCATCAGCCACAACATTTGCCTTTCCAGGGTGGTACAGGATTTCAACGTCATAGTCTTTTAGCAACTCTAGCCATCGTCGTTGCCGCAAATTCAACTCTTTCTGCTTGAAGATATACTGACGGCTCTTATGATCTGTATAAACATCCACATGGACACCATATAAGTAATGTCTCCATATATTTAAAGCATGGACCACCGCGACCAATTCTAAGTCATGGGTAGGATAATTCAGCTCATGTTTCCGTAATTGTCTAGAAGCATACACAATCACCTTACCATTTTGACTCAATACACAGCCTAGCCCGACGCCTGAAGCATCACAATAAATAACATATCCCTCCAATCCCTCTGGAAGTGTCAAGATTGGGGCTGAAGTCAGTCGGTCTTTTAGCTCTTGGAAACTACGCTCGCAAGCATCTGTCCATTGAAACTTAGCTGACTTCTGAGTCAACTTGGTGAGCGGTGCAGAAATAGAAGAGAAACCCTCAACAAATCTTCTGTAATAACTGGCTAAGCCCAAAAAGCTACGAACCTCCGTAGGGGTCATGGGCCTCGGCCAAGTCTTCACTGCCTCAATCTTTTGGCTATCCACTCGAATACAGTCAGCTGCAACAATGTGGCCCAGAAATGCCACTGAGTTCAACCAAAACTCGCATTTGGAAAACTTCGTGAATAACTCTCGGGCTCGAAGAACTCCAAAGACAATTCGCAAATGATCCACATGTTCTGCCTTGGATTTAGAGTACACTAGGATGTCATCGAGGAATACAATCACGAATCGATCCAGAAAAGGCCTGAATACATTGTTCATTATGTCTATAAACACTGCTGGTGCATTAGTTAGCCCAAACGATATTACTCGGAACTCGAAATGGCCATATCTTGTTCTGAAAGCTGTCTTAGGGATATCTTTCTCCCTAACTCTTACTTGGTGATACCCGGACCTCAAATCAATCTTTGAAAACCATTTGGCACCTTGTAATTGATCAAATAAATCATCAATCCTCGGGAGGGGATACTTGTTCTTAATTGTCACTTTATTCAATTGCTGATAATCAATGCACATTCTCAAAGAGCCATCCTTCTTCCGTACGAACAATACGGGTGCTCCCCACGGGGATGAACTAAGCCTAATGAAGCCTTTTTCAAGCAAGTCTTTTAATTGCTCCTTCAACTCTTTCAACTCTGCGGGTGCCATCCTATAGGGAGGAATATATATAGGTTTAGTGTCTGGCAACACATCAATCGCAAAATCGATCTCTCGCTCGGGTGGAAGGCCTGGAAGCTCTTCTAGGAACACATTCGGAAATTCGTTCACTACCGGAACTGACTGAAGAGTCGGCGACTCAACTTCTACATCTTGAACTCGTACTAGGTGATAAATGCACCCTTTCGTGATCATTTTCCTTGCCTTTAGATAGGAAATAAACCTACCCTTTGGTGACGCCGTATTCACTTTCCATTCTAAGACTGGTTCTCCTGGAAACTGGAAACGAACCATCTTCATTCGGAAATCAACATTGAGGTAACAAGAAGCCAACCAATCCATGCCCATAATAACGTCAAAATCTACCATTTCTAGCTCATGAAAATCAATCATGGTACGACGATCACAAATCACAATCACACAATTCCTATATACTCGGCTAGCTATTACCGAGTCACCCACGGGTGTAGACACCTCAAAAGGTTCGATAGACTCCGGCTCAATTATAAATCGCCCCGCAATATATGGAGTAACATATGATAATGTGGAGCCCGGATCAATCAAAGCATATACATCATGAGAGAATACCGATAATATACCTGTGACCACATCAGGAGAAGACTCAAGATCTTGGCGTCCAGCCAAAGCATAAATACGGTGCTGAGGACCGCTAGTACTGGGAGCTCTGCCTCTACCTCTACCATGGCTGACTGGCGCATGTGAACCTGGCCCCGTAGGGCTTACCGATGCTGATGATCCGGCTGCCGACCCTGCTGGCTGGGTCCTACCTCTACCCTGTACTGAGGGGCAATCACGCATGATATGGCCTAGTTGACCACATGAATAGCAACCATCCGAGCCCAATCGGCATTGACCCCAATGCAACTTCCCACACTGGGAACATCGTGGTACAGGTGGCCTTGACTGGCCTGAAACACCTCTAAACTGAGACCCCGAATAACCCTGACTCGGCTCGGAACGAGTAGATCTGTCAAATCTCTGCCTCGTGAACTGTGGAGGTGTACTGGTCATAGAATAGCCTGAATGGCTGGGAAACTGCTGTCTGTGTCCGCCCCTGGACTCGCTCCTCGAACCCGAAGGTCTGGCCCTCTTGTTATGGCCCATATCCTGCTCACGTTTATTTCTCCGCTGCTGTAGGTGTTCCTGTAATTCCTGAGCATGTGCCTGAATGCGTGCAATATCCATGCCATCCTGAAGGGACACAGTTAAACATTTATCCATCAAGTGTGGCCCTCGGCCTTTCACAAACCGGTGCACTCGATCGCCCATATCTGCTACCATGGCCGAAGCATACCTAGCCAAGGAATTGAAGCGGAGACTATACTCTGTAGCACTCATGCTACCTTGCCTAAAATTTAAGAATTTATCGGCCCTAGCTCGCCGAACTTCCGGAGGCATATAATGACGGAGAAAAGGATCAACAAACTCTTGCCATACCGGTGGAGGTGCATTGGCTCCCCGCGAAGCCATCCAAACCGTATACCACTAGATTGAGATATCTCTCAATCAATAGGACGCTAGCTCTACCGACTCAGTGTCTGAAGCATGTATCAACCAGAGCGTCCTTAGAATACCATCAATAAAGTCCTGGGGATCCTCCTCCAGTTTCGACCCAAAGAATTCCGGGGGTTTCAAAGCAATGAAGTCACGGGCCCTTGCACTAACAGTCCTGTCACCTTGCCCTGTGCTTGGCCTCTGAGTCTGGGCCGCAACCAACTGAGTCAACAAATTAATGGCCTCTCTTACGTCTTGACCCGAAGCGTTAGGTAGAGGAGCTGGAGCTGGGGCTGAGGCTCCCACGTGCTCCTCGGTAATAGGCACTGTCTGAGAGAACTGAGATTGAGCCGCACTCTGGGACTCATCTTCCTCTACTACCGGTGGCGGTGCTCTTTCAGTCCGCTTTTCTGCCACCGTCTTTCCCTTTTGGGCTGCTGTAGCCTTCTTCTTTTTAGGCATCTCTGAAATACACAACACACGATTTAGGAACAAGAATTTCTTACGTCATAACTCTATCGCACGATTCTTATGAAGAAAGAAGGTCATATATTCCTAAAATGTCCGCAGTTTCGCATTTATAAGTGTGGCATGCAACACACCCATAACCAAGACTCTACTAGACACGACTCGTAGACACATCCTAGGATTGAACTGCTCTGATACCACTTTTTGTCACGACCCGACTCGGGGCCGCGACGAGCACCCGGTGCTAACCCACCCGAGCACCCTCTTAGCTTACTCTTATACTTACATCTAGGTGATCCACATAATTATACATGCATTTCCATTCATTCGTCAACTAGTCCCATATGGACAACCGCACATTTATATCATCATAGGCATTTATGCCACATCAATATACATGGGCCAACGTGGCCGACAAAATGATATACAAAACATAGGCCGATAAGGCCAAACACATCTACCCACACACAGACATGTCTATGAGCCTCTAAGAGTATAACATATCACATTAGCGGGACAGGACCCAGCTATACCTATAATTATATACACAAAAGAATGAGTACCCAAAAGATATGGCTCCGAAGGAAATGGAGCTCTCTATGTAATCTCCGAATAGGCAGCTAAGGATCAAATCTGTCTCCCTGTGCACCTACGGGCATGACGCAGCGTCCACAAACAAAAGGACGTCAGTACGAAGAATGTACTGAGTATGTAAAGCATGATCAACATCAATATAGAAGCATAATAGATATCATATGAGAAAAAAGATAGCATAGGAGGGGAGACAGTAATATCATCATCATCATATCGCTTACTGGCATACATCGACGTTCGTATCCCATAATAATACTCGTACCATACTTCTGCTCATATTCGTATACATGTCCTTATTCATATTCTTATACATAGTCTTATCACATTCATATTCATATTATATACATAGCCATACACTTATATACATACATAGCGTACCCGACCATAAGGCTCGGTGTTTCGTACGTACTTGGCCAACCAAGGCTCAATGTTATTTCTACCTGGCCCTACCAAGGCTTCAGGGTTATCCGTACCATATGCAGACGTGCGCGCGTGTTTCGTAATCGTATACATACTTCATACATATTCATATACATATATTTTACGCGGCATTATAAGCTCGGGTTCATTATAGCCCTTCATAGGCACATATAAGTATAATAGCCCGTAGGCACCTTTTGCATCATTTTTGATATCATTATCATTACCATTCTCATCATTATCGTTACATCTACATTATGGACTTACTCGTCATACGAGGAACATAGTATAATCATAGTATATATCAAGGGTCGTGAGCTTATGAGCTCGGAATGTCAACCATGTGAAGACAACATACTCATATAGAGGAATTTAGGAATTTGGCCAAGAACCATGCCTTATGAAAGAAGGGTTAGCCTTACATACCTTTCCGTCGAACTATTCTACACTTGCACGTTCCCTTCCAATGCTAGCATTTATACCTTCATTAATATCATAACAATGGCCATTAGTCATTCACATTATCCACATTATCTAGATTCCTCAATTTGGCTCTAATTCACCCACATTCATGGTCCTAACACCCATCTTCGTCCATTCGTCTAAAGTGTTTAGTTCATGATCTCAGTACCATTTATAACACAATCATATCACAACACAACAACATTCGTAACTCAATTCAAACTAATTCTCAAAATGTCACTATTCATCATTCATGACCTAGTTGACCACATTTTCTACAATCCATGTATTTTAATTCTCTAATACCTTAAACATCTTGTAAAAATCATGAATCTTACCTTAGAAGTTGTAGGAACAAGCTTTGGTTGATAATACTCTTCTTTAAGCAAAAGCCTAGTTTTTCTCCATTTGGATTTCTTGACTTGGATGATCCTTGATGATTCCCTTATCCTTGATTCACTTGTCTTAATGTTATTGATGGCTTATAATACTTGAAAACTCATATAATAAATGTAGAGAGAAGTTTTAGAGAGAAGTGGTGTAATGTTGTAATGAAATAAAATAAGTCTTGATCCTCATATTTAATGAATTGGAAAATCTGTGCTGGGTGAACAGTGGTCGTCCATGGAGGTTTACGGTCCGCATTCCACTTTACGGACCGTCCTTCATGGTCGTCTTTAAGCTTAAGTAGGACCAAAGACTTTGGCCTGCATGCATGTGATTTACGACCATGGTTTACGGGCCGTAAATCACTTTACGTTCCGTCCACCAGGTTGTATTATACCTTTTCCTCAGCTGGCAGAAAGTTGAAGTTTGGCATGCCAGTTTATGACCTGGCAGTTTACGGACCGTATACCAGTTTACGGTCCGTAATTGCACTTTACGACCACTGGCAGACAGCTGAAGCCATTGCGTGGCAGTTTACGTCTGCCAGTTTACGGACCGTATTGCACTTTATGGTCCGTATTTTGCAATATACGACCACTGGGCAGTTTTACCAACTTTCAATTTTTTTCTCATTTCTCGACTTTTCATTCTAATCATCCACACCCCTTTACTTACATTTCCCATGAAACATTATACACTCGCACTCCTCGCACACATCATTAGTTCATTTACTTGCCTACCAACGGGAAATTTTCCAAGTTGTAACACATATGTTGTGCAACAAAATAAGATCCGTCAAGGCTACATAATATCCTAACTATGTACAACTGTCTATAGACCTCTAACGGAGTACAAGCTGTAGAGAGGACGGGACAGGGCTCCCACCAAAGCCTTGGCCAATTGCTTCAAGCCATGAGGTGGGGAATGTGTTCACTTTGTATGGGCCATGTAATTATATATATAGATGGGTGATGACCAAGCAAGACTCATTATTCATCTTTTCCAACTCTAGAAACTTGAAGAAACTTGGAGAAAAAAAAGGGGGAACCGTTCGGCCAAGGCTAGCTGAAATTGGTCCCATGAAAAATTGATCAAGAAAATATTTTCTTCTAGTATTTCAACCAATTGGAAAGTCCATATTGGCGTGGAGTAGTTGTTGGAGCAATCAAACCATTCATTTGTCCAACTCACAACTCTAGCCAAGTAAGAAGATAAATGGAAAAAGGTAAGGTTTAATCTTCTCTTTCGTGTGTCATGGATGATTTGTGCATGTTGTAGTGTGTATAAATGGATGAAATTCATTAAATTATGTGTGTTGAGTTGTAGCCGTGTAGGTGTTTGTGTTGTGTAGAAGGGATGAATTCATTCTACTTAGCATTTTAGTTGTGGTTGTTGTGGATTCTATGATGCAAATGGAGGTTTAATGGTTCAAGTTGGCGTTGTAATTGTTTGTGGGTTGTTGTAGGAATTAATGTGATTCTAATATGGTGTCATGAAATCATGCTAATGAGGTTGTTAACGTGTAGATTGTTGGTGTAGTTCATGAACTTGGGAGCAAGGAATGTGTTGTTGTTGTTCTTATTGAGTTGGAAGATTGAAGATTGTGTTGTTGTGGTTGATTTGAATGTAAATGAAATGCCGTCGAATTATGTAGAAAGGTTTACTAACGTTAGAATGCAATTCGAACTAATTGTTGAAGTGGTCAATATGGTTGTTGGTATTGTTGTTGACGATTTGGCCGAGTTGAATTCTCGGGGATGGTTGAATTTATAGGGGAAATGCTGCCCAAATTTCTGTAGGTGGATTGCTAGTTTAGAACCGGATTCCTAAATACCTATAGCTAATGTTTGATATCTTTTGACGTTGTTGTAGATCTTGCGAAAGCCGAGACTTAAGTTCGAATTAGCTTAGGAAACAGGCAAGGTATGTAAGGCTTACCCTTTCTTTCTTTTGGCATGTCCTAGAACTAAGTAAGATATGACACGCACCTTGGGGTAACTCTATTCTTTAATTCCGAGCTTGTTTATGATTCTTATTCACTTCTTGACATGAGCATGCTTAATATGGTCGAGTTTATTGAATGATGGAATAACGAGCAAAGCATAAAGAGTTTCTGTTCCTAAAAGGGTTCCATAAGGATTAATGCCCTTAACTTTCATAGACGGTCTCGGATTGTTTTGAAACGTTCATAGAGGTCTCTATAATGAATAACGTCCATAACTTTCATATGCTAACTCGGATTGTTCTGAAACGTTCATAGAGGTTTCTGTAATGAATAACGTCCATAACTTTCTGATGCTAACTCGGATTGACTCGAAACGTGTTTATGATCCTTCAAGTGTCGGTTAGTGTACTTACCTATCAAGTCTTGAAAATTGATTTATATGCATATAGTTTCTCACTACTCTGCTCGTGCATGCCTCAATATGTCTTTCACTGAGTTCCGAGCCAGGACATGTTCTCGTGCGTACTCCACTGCATTGTTCACCGAGTCCCTCACTAGAGGGCCGGGACACGTTATATGTATATGTATATGATGAGATAATGACATGATGATATGATGATACAGGGGTGGCGGCCAGGATGGCACATGATGACTCTATTCACCGAGTCCCTCGCTAAAGGGCCGGGACACGTTATGTATATATGATATATGATGTTGACATGCATGACTTTATCCACCGAGTCCCTCACTAGAGGGCCGGGACAGGTTATATGTATATATGATGTATGATATTGATATACGTGATTTTCATTTCATAAGGAAAATGTACTGATGTTTCTAACAATTATACTGGTTCCTGGTAAAGCTCCATTTTAGATATGATCCTTTTTACTGTATTTCGTGCCTTAAATGCTCAGTACATATTCCGTACTGACCCCCTTTTCTTCGGGGGCTGCGTTTCATGCCCGCAGGTACTGACGCTCGTTACGGCGACCCGTCAGCCTAGGACATCCATTCGGCTATTTTGAAGTGCTCCCTTGTTCCGGAGCCTATACTTTTGGTACAGACCCTTCTGCTGTGAATATGTATATATGTATATATGTCTAATTAGGGTACGGTGGGGCCCTGTCCCGCCATATGACACTGTTGTTACTCTTAGAGGCCTGTAGACATGTATGTGGGTCATGGGTGGTCATCGTGCAGTTATGTCAGTGTGGATTACCTTTTGGCAGTTCCCTGCATTACGATAGCCTGACCGGCTTGTGTGCGACATCATATGTGACAGTTTTATACAGCGTTTTGTCTTGCATTTATAAAATCCCTTAATATTTTAAACGCAAGTATGATAAATGTCTATCTGGTTGAGTCGTAACAGTATAGGTTGAACGATAGATAGTATGATAAGGGGTGCTCGGTAGTCAATACTGGGTACTTGTCATGGCGCTCTGGTTGGGTCGTGACAGAAGTGGTATCAGAGCGGTTCATCCTCGGAATGTCTACAGGCCGTGTCTAGTAGAGTCTTGTTTATCGGTGTGTGGTGCACCACATCTATAAACAGGAAGCTACGGGACATTTAGGATGTCATCTTTTCTTCTTACTCTAGATCGTGCGATAGGGCTGTATTATCAGGATGGTTCTTCTCTAATAAATTGTTGTGGTTACAGCGATGCCCCCAAAGAGAGCGATAGCGTCAGTGTCTAGGAAGATCGCTTTTGATTCTTTTTCCTGTAGGTCATTGTAGATTGACAAAGGATGAAAAGGTCAGCATCAGATAGTGGGGGTGCTAAGAAGGCCCCTAGAGTATCTTCAGGACTGAGTAGGAGGAGCCTCAGCTATTCTATTGAGACTGATCCTTCGGAGGATCCGGCGACGATTCCTCCAGAGTTTCTGAGCCCTAGGGAGGAGGACCCCGCAGAGGACAGTTACAACACAGATCCATCCGAGTATTCTTCTGGGACACCAGAGGAGGAGATTTCCGGGGCCATGCCAGCTGCTCCTATGGTGGAGCACTACGTTAGACAGGCCTCCCCGGTGAGTGTTACGGACTACTCCAGTCCCCTATCCTGGCCGTCAGTAAACCAGGAATTGCTCGGTTATCTATACTCCTCAGATTCAGATACGAACGATAACGAAAGTTAGACGAGCAGATGGCGGGTAGACAGTGATGAGGAGCACACTTCACATGGCAGCCCACCAGATTAGACTAGAGACCAGTCGGCTACAGGTATATGAGTTCTCTTTGGAACTTTCTATATATGTGTAACCTCTGTAGAGTATTGTTTAATAGTGGCGAGCTGAAACCCAAAGAGGCCGATGACCCAGTATTTACAAGTAACGGCGACTAAGGTGTCTCCGCCACCAGTGGGAATCTAGAAACCCCGGATGAAAGGTAGTTATACATACAGATGAAAAGTGAATACTGAGGATTTAAAAGGCTAACGCGATAATTGTATAGTCAGAAAAGTAAAAGACCCTCTCTAGTTCGGAGGGAGACACGTTACGAGAATATTTTGGAAGTTGTTAAGACACCAACTTACTCCAGATTACGTGATGGAGGTCATGCGGTGAGGTGGATGCAATCATACCAGCATTAACACACCGAATTTCATCAGGATTTCGAGGTTAAGCGTGCTGGGGAGAGGGAAGTTTTAGGATGGGTGAGCCCCTAGAAAGTGCACTAAAGGTTCCATAAATGTAAACATAAGACACAAATAAGAAGTTAGGGAAGTCTAAAGGAAATTAGAGTATGCAGAGTGGTTAAAAACCTTAAAGGGGTCGCGTAGACTGAGGCGGAGCTCCCAGTTCTAGCGGTCCTTCGAACCGCATATATGCCTTGGCCAGCCGACAGGACCAGGAGGCGTCACCAAATGTGGTTACAGGTATATTATTAATCTTCTCCCGAAATGTATACGCATTGATAGATCCAGGCTCTACTTTATCATATATTTCCCCCCTGGTTGCTAGTAGAATTGAAATAGAACCCGAACCGATAGAACCGTTCGAGGTAGCTACACCGGTAGGAGATTCCGTTATAGCAAGGCGAGAATATAGAAATTATTCCGTAGATATATGTGGTCGTTGCACTAAAGCGAATCTGATAGAACTGGATATGACTGAATTTGATATTATTATGGGTATGGACTGGTTAGCTTCTTGTTATGCCAACGTCGACTGTCAGAAGAAAGTAGTTCGCTTCCAATTTCAAGGAGAACCCATTTTGGAGTTGACGGGAAGTACAGCATCACCGAGGGGTAAGTTTATTTCATACCTCAAGGCCAGGAAGATGATTAAGAAGGGGTATATTTATCATTTGGTTCGTGTGCATGACACGAAAGCAGAGGCACCCACTCTTCAGTCGGTCCCGGTAGTCAATGAATTTCCGAATGTATTCCCAGACGAGCTTCCAGGTCTTCCACCTGAGCGGGAGATAGAGTTCACGATAGATGTGCTGCCAGATACTCAGCCTATATCTATTCCTCCCTACAAAATGGCACCTGTGGAACTGAAAGAATTGAAGCAGCAGCTGAGGGATTTGTTAGAGAAGGGCTTCATCAAGCCCAGCACATTACCTTGGGGAGCGCCGGTATTGCTCATAAGGAAAAATGATGGATCGCTACGGATGTGTATCGATTATAGGCAGCTGAACAAGGTGACTATAAAGAATAAATATCCCCTCCCCAGGATTGATGATTTATTTGACCAATTCCAGGGTGCTAAGAGTTTCTCGAAGATAGACCTGCGGTCAGGCTACCATCAGGTGCGGATAAGAGAGGCAGATATTCCAAAGACCGTATTCATGACCCGATACGGGCACTACGAGTTAAGGTTAATGTCTTTTGGGTTGACCAAAGCCCCACCAGTATTTATGGACCTGATGAACCGAGTATTCAAGTCGTTCCTAGATATGTTTGTAATTGTATTTATTGATGATATCTTAGTCTATTCGCGATCAGAAGAGGAGCATGCAGATCATCTAAGAGCGGTACTTGGGGTACTCCGGCACCATAGATTGTATGCTAAATTCTCTAAATGTGAATTCTGGTTGACTTCTGTGGCATTTTTGGGGCATATCATCGGAGCTGATGGCCTTCGGGTGGATACATAGAAAATTGAGGCCGTAAAGGCTTGGCCGAGACCGACGACCCCTACTGAGGTACGCAGCTTTTTGGGGTTGGCAGGATATTATAGGAGATTTGTGGAGAAGTTTGCTTCGATTGCAGCGCCTTTGACGAAGTTGACTCAGAAGGTAGCTAAATTCCAGTGGACTGATACCTGTGAACGAAGCTTCTAGACGCTGAAAGAAAAGTTGACTACAGCTCCAGTTCTGACTCTCCCTGAGGGACCAAACGGTATGCCATTTATTGCGATGCTTCCGGTGTTAGGATAGGTTGTGTATTAATGCAGCATGGTAGGGTTATAGCCTACGCCTCCCGGCAGCTCAAAGAGCATAAAAGAAATTATCCTACTCATGATTTGGAGCTAGCAGCAGTAATTCATGCTTAGAAAATATGGAGACATTATCTGTATGGCGTCCATGTCGATATTTATACAGATCACAAGAGCCTTCAGTATATCTTTAAGCAGAAGGAGTTGAATTTGCGGTAGAGAAGGTGGCTAGAGTTGCTAAACGACTACGATATTGATATTCTATATCACCCTTGAAAAGCCAACGTAGTAGCTGATGCACTCAGCCGTAAGTCTATGGGCAGCCTGACGGACGTGCACCCCGGAAGAAAAGAAATGATTCGTGAGATTTACCAGCTAGCTAGTCTTGGAGTTCGTTTAGCTGATTCTGGAGACACTGGGGTTTCTGTACGAGAAGTTGCCGAATCCTCTATTATGGAAGAAATAAAGCGACGTCAATATGAGGATCCTGTTCTGGCACAGTATAGAGACACAGCCCTTGAAAAGGAGAAGACTCCATTCTAGATTACACCTGATGGGGTGCTACTATATAAAGGCAGAATATGTGTACCTGAAATTGCAGGGCTGCGGCGACAAGTTATGGGAGAAGCACATTATGCCCGTTATTCCGTCCATCCGGGATCAACAAAGATGTATCATGACCTCAGATGCTTATATTGGTGGGATGGTATGAAAAGGGACATAGCAGAGTTTGTCGCTCAGTGCCCAAATTGCCAACAGGTTAAGATCAAACATCAGAAGCCTGGTGGGTTATTACAGGAGATGGAGATTCCGACTTGGAAGTGGGAAGTAATCAATATGGATTTCATTACAGGTTTACCGCGCACTCCACGGAAGTATGACTCTATATCGGTTATTGTTGATAGACTGACGAAATCAGCCCATTTTCTTCCAGTCAGGACTACCTACTCCGCTGAAGACTATGCAAGGTTATATATTAAGGAGATAGTAAGACTTCACGGAGTTCCCACATCTATTATATCCGACAGAGGTGCTCAGTTTACAGCTAACTTCTGGAGATCATTTCAAGAAGGATTGGGGACCCAGGTAAGTCTTAGTACCGCATTCCACCCGTAGTCTGACGGACAGGCCGAGGGTACTATTCAGACGTTAGAAGATATGCTACGGGCCTGTGTCATTGACTTCAAGGGTAGCTGGGATTATCATTTGCCACTCATTGAGTTTGCTTATAATAATAGTTACCATTCTAGCATCCTGATGGCACCGTATGAGGCCCTATATGGCAGGAAGTGCAGGTCACCGATCGGTTGGTTCGATGTTGGCGAAACTAAGTTAATCGGCCCAGATATAATTCAGCAGGCAGTTGATAAAGTGAAACTTAATCAGGAACGGTTACGGGCAGCCTAGAGTCGACAGAAATCATACGCCGATAATCGACGTCGACACTTGGAGTTCTAGGTCGGCGATTGGGCATTTCTGAAAGTGTCACCCATGAAGGGTATAATGAGATTCGGCAAGAAGGGAAATCTCAGTCCAAGGTATATTAGACCTTATCAGATCATTCGTAAGGTAGGCAAGGTTGCCTATGAATTGGACCTACCATCTGATTTGGAAGCAGTGCATCCAGTCTTCCACGTGTCAATGCTCCGCAAATGTATAGGCGATCCTTCCAGAATGTTTCCCCTAGATGATATCCAGGTGGCAGAAGCTATCCTACGAGGAACAACCTATAGCCATACTGGATCATCAGGTGAGAAGGTTACGTACCAAAGACGTGGCTTCTGTTAAGGTACTGTGGCAAAACAATAACCGGGAGGAGATGACCTGGGAAGCCAAAGAAGAGATGAAGAAGAAGTATCCCCACTTGTTTCCTATACCTACAGGTAAAATAAATTTCAAAATTGGTTATGTTGATTGATAGATAAACTGTGCGTGATAGCTATAAAGAAAAAAAAGATTCCCCCGAAGTCTTTATAAGACCCTATAAGACTAATTCAACATTCGAGGACCAATTTTCTAAAGGGGGGGAGGATGTTATATCCCGTATTTTGTACATTCGGATATTTCAAGATAATCGCGATACGTTAAGGGCAAGGTTATATTTTTTATTTTGTTTAACACACAAGTTACTTAGGAATATTATTGGTATGGAATATTAAGGGCAAATTTGGAATTAGGAAATTAATTCTTCATGAACCACAAAAAGCCACAAGTGGTCGTGTGGCTTGGTGTGGGCTCCTACCAATCCCTTGGCCAATTGCTTCAAGCCATGAGTTGGGGCATGTGTTCACTTTGTATGGGCCATGTAATTATATATATAGATGGGTGATGACCAAGCAAGACTCATTATTCATCTTTCCAACTCTAGAAACTTGAAGAAACTTGGTGAAAAAAAAAATGGGGGAACCATTCGGCCAAGGCTAGCTGAAATTGGTCCCATGAAAAATTGATCAAAAAAATATTTTCTTCTAGTAATTCAACCAATTGGAAGGTCCTTACTGGCGTGGAGTAGTTGTTGGAGCAATCAAACCATTCATTTGTGCAACTCACAACTCTAGCCAAGTAAGAAGATAAGTGGAAAAAGGTAAGGTTTAATCTTCTCTTTCGTGTGTCATGGATGATTTGTGCATGTTGTAGTGTGTAGAAATGGATGAAATTCATGAAATTATGTGTGTTGAGTTGTATCCGTGTAGGTGTTTGTGTTGTGTAGAAGGGATGAATTCATTCTACTTAGCATTTTAGTTGTGGTTGTTGTGGATTCTATGATGCAAATGGAGGTTTAATGGTTCAAGTTGGCGTTGTAATTGTTTGTGGGTTGTTGTAGGAATTAATGTGATTCTAATATGGTTTCTTGCAATCATGAGAATGAGGTTGTTAATGTGTAGATTGTTGGTGTAGTTCATGAACTTGGGAGCAAGGAATGTGTTGTCGTTGTTCTTATTGAGTTGGAAGATTGCGGATTGTGTTGTTGTGGTTGATTTGAATGTAAATGAAATGCCGTCTAATTATGTAGAAAGGTTTACTAACGTTAGAATGCAATTCGAACTAATTGTTGAAGTGGTCAATATGGTTGTTGGTATTGTTGTTGACGATTTGGCCGAGTTGAATTCTCGGGGATGGTTGAATTTATAGGGGAAATGCTGCCCAAATTTCTGTAGGTGGATTGCTAGTTTAGAACCGGATTCCTAAATACCTATAGCTAATGTTTGATATCTTTTGACGTTGTTGTAGATTTTGCGAAAGCCGAGACCTAAGTTCGAATTAGCTTAGGAAGCGGGCAAGGTATGTAAAGCTTACCCTTTCTTTCTTTTGGCATCTCCTAGAGCTAAGTAAGATATGACACGCACCTTGGGGTAACTCTATTCTTTAATTCCGAGCTTGTTTATGATTCTTATTCACTTCTTGACATGAGCATTCTTAATATGGTCGAGTTTATTGTATGATGGAATAACGAGCAAAGCATAAAGAGTTTTTGTTCCTAAAAGGGTTCCATAAGGATTAACGCCCTTAACTTTCATAGACGGTCTCGGATTGTTTTGAAACGTTCATAGAGGTCTCTATAATGAATAACGTCCATAACTTTCATATGCTAACTCGGATTGTTCTGAAACGTTCATAGAGGTTTCTGTAATGAATAACGTCCATAACTTTCTGATGCTAACTCGGATTGACTCGAAACGTGTTTATGATCCTTCAAGTGTCGGTTAGTGTACTTACCTATCGAGTCTTGAAAATTGATTTATATGCATATAGTTTCTCACTAATCTGCTCGTGCATGCCTCAATATGTCTTTCACTGAGTCCCGAGCCAGGACATGTTCTCGTGCGCACTCCACTGCATTGTTCACTGAGTCCCTCACTAGAGGGACGGGACACGTTATATGTATATGTATATGATGAGATAATGACATGATGATATGATGATACGGGGGTGGCGGCCAGGATGGCACATGATGACTCTATTCACCGAGTCCCTCACTAGAGGGCCGGGACACGTTATGTATATATGATATATGATGTTGACATGCATGACTTTATCCACCGAGTCCCTCACTAGAGGGTCGAGACACGTTATATGTATATATGATGTATGATGTTGATATACGTGATTTGCATTTCATAAGGCAAATGTACTGATGTTTCTAACGGTTATACTGGTTCCTGGTAAAGCTCCATTTTAGATATGATCCTTTTTACTGTATTTCATGCCTTACATGCTCAGTACATATTCCGTACTGACCCCTTTTTCTTCGGGGGCTACGTTTCATGCCCGCAGGTACTGACGCTCGTTACGGTGACCCGTCAGCCTAGGACATCCATTCGGCTATTTTGAAGTGCTCCCTTGTTCCGGAGCCTATACTTTTGGTACAGACCCTTCTGCTGTGAATATGTATATATGTATATATGTCTAATTAGGGTACGGTGGGGCCCTGTCCCACCATATGGCACTGTTGTTACTCTTAGAGGCCTGTAGACATGTATGTGGGTCATGGGTGGTCATCGTGCAGTTAT
The DNA here is from genome assembly GCF_019175385.1 of Lycium barbarum. Classification (NCBI taxonomy): domain Eukaryota; kingdom Viridiplantae; phylum Streptophyta; class Magnoliopsida; order Solanales; family Solanaceae; genus Lycium; species Lycium barbarum. The sequence goes on from NC_083337.1 coordinate 29,290,899, forward strand.
GTCAGTGTGGATTACCTTTTGGCAGTTCCCTGCATTACGATAGCCTGATCGGCTTGTGTGCGACATCATATGTGACAGTTTTATACAGCGTTTTGTCTTGCATTTATAAAATCCCTTAATATGCTAAACGCAAGTATGATAAATGTCTATTTGGTTGCGTCATGACAGTATAGGTTGAACGATAGATAGTATGATAAGTGGTGCTCGGTAGTCAATACTGGGTACTTGTCACGGCCCTCTGGTTGGGTCGTGACAAAAAAAATGGTAATATCTGGAATTCATATCTTCTTCCGCTTCCCAAGTCATTTCCTCTTGGTTATTGTTTCTCCACAAGACCTTAACTGAAGCTGCTTCTTTATTTCTAAGCTTTCGTACTTGCCTATCTAGTATAGAAATCATTACCTCCTCATAGCCAACCTTTCAGTAATTTGAACATCATCCACGGGCACGATTCTAGACGGATCTCCAACACACTTGTGGAGCATCAACACGTGGAAAACTGGATGGACTGATTAAAGTTCTGAAGGTAAATCTAGCTCGTAAGCTACTCGACCTATCTTGCGGACTACCTTATAGGGTCCAATATACCGGGGGCTCAATTTTCCCTTCTTACCAAATCTCATCACGCCTTTCATTGGCGATACCTTCAGGAATACCCAATCATTAACTTGGAATTCTAAGTCTCGTTGACGGTTGTCCGCATATGATTTCTGGTGACTTTGGGATGTCAATAATCAATCTCGGATAACCTTGATCTTTTCCAATGCCTGTTGAATCAACTCTGGACCTATTAGATATACCTCTCCTACTTCAAATCATACAATTGGGGATCTACACTTTCTTCCATATAGAGCTTCATACGGTGCTATCTAAATACTGGAATGGTAGTTGTTGTTGTATGCGAACTCAATAAGAGGTAAGTGATCATCCTAGCTACCTTCGAAATCTAGCACATATGCCCGTAACATGTCTTCTAAGGTCTGAATAGTGCGTTCAGCTTGTCCATCAGTTTATGGGTGAAATGTTGTGCTGGGCCTCACTTGAGTCCCCAAACCTTCTTGAAAATATTTCCAGAATTTAGCAGTAAATTGTGCTCCTCTATCAGTGATAATAGACACTGGGACACCATGAAGTCGCACTATCTCCTTAAGATACAGCCTTGCATAATCTTCTACCGAATATGTGGTTCTGACTGGAAGGAAATGAGCTGATTTTGTGAGTCTATCAACAATCACTCATATGGAGTCATACTTTCGCCGGGAACGAGGCAATCCTACAATGAAATCCATGTTGATCACTTCCCATTTCCAGGCTGGAATTTCCATGGCTTGTAACAACCCTCCTGGATTTTGATGCTCAATTTTCATTTGTCGGCAATTCAGACATTGGGCTACAAATTCTGCTATGTCTTTCTTCATTCCATCCCACCAATATATTAGCTTGAGATCGTGATACATCTTTGTCGCTCCTGGGTGAATAGAATACCGAGAGTAATGAACTTCTTCTAGAATCCGACGACGTAGTCCGGCAACATTTGGAACGCATAGCCTCCATGTCTAAAGACGAAATAGTTGAGTTGCGAATATTAATTCTTGCATTGCCTGCATCAATTAGACGAACTCTGAGACTGGATAGATGGTGAAGCTCACGAATTAATTCTTTCTTCTCTAGAGGAACCTCACATAGACTTCCCATTGATTTGCGGCTAAGTGCATCAGCTACTACATTTGCCTTTCTAGGGTGGTATAAAATGCTCACATCATAATCTCTCAGTAGTTCTAACCACCGCCACTGTCGAAGACTTAGCTCTTTTTGTTTGAAAATATATTGGAGACTCTTGTGGTCTGTATAAATATCAACATGCACACCGTACAAGTAATGTCTCGACATTTTTAGCGCATGAATAACCGCGGCCAATTCAAGATCATGGGTCAGATAGTTCTTTTCATGTTTCCGTAACTGCCTTGAGGCATAGGCAATGACTTTACCGTGCTGCATTAACACACAGCCTAACCTGACACCAGAGGCATCACAATACACAACATAACCATCTAGCCCTTCTATGAGTGTCAGGACGCGGGCTGAAGTTAATTTATCCTTCAATTCCTGGAAACTGCGTTCACAAACATCAATCCACTGGAATTTTGCCGATTTCTGAGTTAGCTTCGTTAGTGGTGCTGAAATAGAAGAGAATCCTTCCACAAATCTTCTATAATAGCTTGCTAATCCCAAGAAGCTACGGACCTCTGTAGGTGTTGTAGGCCTTGGCCAAGTCTTCACAGCCTCAATTTTCTGATTATCGACCTGAATACCATCAGTTGCAATGATATGGCCTAGAAAAGCTACAGAAGTCAACCAAAACTCACATTTCAAAAATTTAGCATACAATTCCCGAGCCTGAAAAATTCCAAGGACAATACGCAAGTGATCTGCATGCTCCGTTTCTGACCAAGAATATACTAAGATATCATCGATGAACACGATCATGAATAGGTCTAGAAAGGGCCTGAATACATTATTCAGTAGATTCATAACCGCCGGAGCATTAGTCAACCCAAATGACATCACTCGAATTTCATAATGCCCATATCTCGTTCTGAAAGCTGTCTTGCGAATATCTTCTTCTCTAACTCTCACTTGGTGATACCCCGATCTTAGATCAATTTTGGAAAATCATTTGGCACCTTGTAATTGGTCAAACAACTCATCGATCCTTGGAAGCGGATATCTGTTCTTTATCGTCACCTTGTTCAGCTGCCTATAGTCAATGCACATCCGTAGGGAACCATCTTTATTTCTCACAAATAGGACAGGTGCTCCCCATGGTGATGAAATGAGCCTGATAAATCCTTTCTCAACCAAATCTTTCAATTGTGCCTTCCGCTCTTTCAACTCTGTAGGAGCCATTCGGTAAGGAGAAATAGATATGGGTTCGGTGTCTGGCAATACATCAATAGAAAAATCAATCTCTCTTTCTGGAGGAAGGCTTGGAAGTTCATCTGGAAACACATCCGGAAACTCATTTACTACTGGGACGGATTGAAAAGTCGGCGACCTTGCTTTGATGTCATGAACTCGGACTAGATGATAATTATATCCCTTGGTTATCATCTTTCTTGCCTTGAGGTAAGAAATAAACCTATCTCTCGGGGATGCTATATTACCTTTCCATTCAAGCACGGGTTCTCTCGGAAATTGGAATTGAACTATTTTCATCCTACAATCCACATTAGCATAACAAGAAGCCAACCAATCCATGCCCATAATAACATTAAAACCTAGCATTTCCAGCTCAATTAAATCAGGAATAGTCTGATGATTACATACCACCACCACACAATTCTTGTATACTTGTCTAGATATTACGGGATCACCAACTGGAGTAGATACCTCAAAAGGTTTAATTGGCTCGGGTTTCACCCTAATACGACCAGCAATATAAGGAGCAATATAAGGCAACGTAGAACCCGGATCAATCAATGCATAAACGTTATGAGAGAATATAGATAGTATACCTGTAACCATATTCGGGGAGGACTCAAGATCCTGATGTCCGGCTAAAGCATAAATACGAGGTTGGGTGCCACCTGAACTGGACGCTCCCCCTCTGCCCCTACCGCGGCCTGCTAGAGTCTGGGGGGTCTGCCCGATGGGGCACAAAAATGAAGAAGAATCAGCTATTGATCCTGTGGGCTGAACCCCATCTCTACCGTACCTCAAGGGATAATCACGCATCACGTGCCCAGCCTGTCCACAAACATAACTAGCATATGAACCTTGGCGACACGGGCCCGAATGTAACTTTATTCACTAACTGCATCGTGGAACCGGTGGTCTCCTCTAGCTAGGATCACCTCTAAACTGAGAACCTGAGACCCTCGAACTCTGACCCGGACCAGAATAAATGGGGCGATCAAACCTTCTACCCGCGAACCGAGGAGGTGCACTAGTCGTGGACTGGCCCGAATACCTGGAGTACTGTTGCCGACCCCCTCTATACTCACTACTAGCAGATCTAGCCCTCTTACTCTACCCTCTATCAATATCGCACTCAACCTTTTGCGGATGTTACTACTCTTCTAAGTTCTAGGCATGGGCCTGAATACGGAAAATATCCATCCCCTCTTGCAATGAATCTGTCAAGAAATCTTTGAACGAATGTGGCCCTAAGCCACTCATAAATCTGTGTACTCTATCTCCCATATCGGCAACCATAGTGGGAGCATAGCGGGCCAATGTGTTGAAATGGAGACTATACTCCTGAGCACTCATATTCCCTTGCTTCAGATTCAGAAACCTGTCAGCTCAGGCCCTTCGAACCTCGGGTGGCAGATAATGGCGAAGGAAAGCATCTACCATTCCTGCCATACCGAGGGAGATGCACTTTCCTTCCTCGAAGTTATCCAATTATTATACCATAGGACCGCTACATCCCGGAGTCCATAAGATGCCAATTCCACAGATTCAGTATCGGAGGCATGGATGATTTTCAGCGTTCTCAACATCTCATCTACAAAACCTTGCGGGTCCTCGTCCGGCTTTGACCCGAAAAATTCTAGAGGATTTAAACTCATGAAATCACGGGCTCTAGCACTAGTCACCCTGTCACCTGGACCCGTACTCTGCCGTTGAGCCTGAGCGGCAACTAGCTATGTCAATAGCTTAATAGCTTCGGTCATTTGTTGAGCCGAAGCACCCGGTGGAGGAACTGGAGGCATAGGAGCCGAAGCTAAAGCCCTTCCTTGTTTTTCTAGAATAGGCGGAGTATGAGAGGTATTGGGTGGAGCCTCATGATGGGATTCACCTTCTTCTACATTCATTGGTGGCTCCCTTTCCATCCGCCTCTCTGTCGTAGTCTTTCCCTTCTGGGCGGCGATGGCTTTTCTCTTTATCAGCAACGCTGAAATCATAACGCACAATTAAGGAGGAGGAAATCTTATAACATAGCTCTACGACACGATCTAATAAGAAGAAGGACGACCATTTTTGCTAAATGACCCGCAACTTCTCGTTTATAAGTGTGGCGCGCTTCACACCCATAAACAAGACTTTACTGGACACGACTCGTTGACACACCCTAGAAAAAAACTGCTCTGATACCACTTTTGTCACGACCCGGCTAGGGGGCCATGATGGGTACCCGGAGCTGACTACCGAGCACCACTCATTATGCTAATCATCATACCCAACCTGAACATATATAATATCGAAGGCAACACATACATATATATATAAGCCCTTATGGCTGCAAAATCATATACAAAAAAAAAATACACACTGATGTATCCATGAGATAATTACTACCGACGCATCCGTATCTACGAGCCTCTACTGGAGTACTGAGACATAAGGATTGGACAGGACCCCGTCATACCCAAATATGAATACAAAACAATACTTCAAGACTGCACCTCCGGAGTAGTGGGGTGCTCCTGTAAACCTGTTGAGTAAGCTCTAAAGCGTCTGTTCCGTCTCCCTGTCCACCTGTGGGCATGAACACAGTGTCCATAAAGAAAAGGACGTCAGTACGAACAATGTATTGAGTATGTAAGGCATATATGATAACATAATAAGGAAACATAGAAAACACAAGAAGGAAGGATAATCATAGCTGCCTGCCTCGTGAGTCGGAATCATGCACTCTCTTTTACCTTTTAAACATGTCACACATACGTACATAATCTATCTGAATCGCTAATATCGTTAGCCCGCGTCCGGCCCTCTCGCGTCCAGGATAACCATATCATGCCGCCCACTAGTGGTGTCATGTCTGGCAAAATAGGCACGGTGTAATCATAAGATAGCACGGTGTAATCATAAGCCACCCGCCTTAGCGGTGTCATATCTAGCCATCTAGGTACGGTGTAATAATAAGCCGCCCGCCTAAGCGGTGTCATATCCGGCCATCTAGGCACGATGTAATCATACACATGTACTTATCATGAAGCGTGCATAAGAGCTCAAATAGAAGTTGTATGCTATCGGAGTGACGTAAGGTCGAGGACCTTTGATTACATTATGGAGCATCATTACCACTATGCCTCTCCTTGAAAGAACTAGTATCATAAGGTGAGGCAACAACAAGGAATAACATCAATGAATCATAAACATAGGATTCTCATACTCATGAAGGCATCATTATTATCATCACTATCATAGAACATATCACATAAGAAGATCTTAAGAATCTTTAACTTTCATCCTTAGAGATGTTAGAAGGTCATGGGAATATAGGGGGAAGAATTCACAATGTAAGAGTTATGCCTTTGAAAGAAGGGGAATAGCCTAACATGCCTTTATTTTTCCCCAACTTTATCGTCTAATTAATTTCCTTTCAAGCTCGTGATTCTACCTTGAATAGAATTCGTACTAAGATTAGACAACCGGAACATACTTAAGCTTATGCTAAAGCAACTAAAAGAGTATGGAAACTCGGTGACACTTCCTTTGTTTCGACAATTTCTTCCATGAAATAAGATAACCCTCAAACATCCATAAAAAGACTCACGATAACATAATCAATAACTTCAACAAGTTCGACATTATGCAGTTCTCAAAATTCCCTCTTAAAGTCACTCATAACCATAGCCATAATGCAACACCACATTCATCCTCATATATTGCTTCTCCAATATTCTTAATACTATTTATAACGAGATTGTACTCATAACATGTAAAGAATCATGATTCACATTAAGTTAATACCCAACATACCATTACTTCCATATTTAAGCTCATATTCCACTTTCTTCTATAATCCAAGTCTTTTAACCACTCAATATTCTCAATAACATGAAATAAACATAAAACTCACCTTAATCACTTGGGAACAAGCCTTGAGTTAATCTACTCCCTTAGCATAAAATCCCCCACTTGAATACCAAAGAAAATCTTACTCTTCACAAACCCTAATAGGCTTCCTAGTACATGAATCTCTTAATCTTTGCTTTTGATCTTGGTTTTTGGTATAGATTTGTTGTAGAAATAGAGGGAGGGTTTTGTAGAGTTCTAGAGTGATTTAGGATCTGTTTTTGGGAGAATAATGGAATAAAAATGGGGGATCTTATATTTATAATCAGGGCTGAAAAATTCTAGATCTGTGGGTCGACAAGCAGGGTCGACGGTCGTTGACGTGTCGACGGTCCATCGACATGCCCCGTCGAATTGCTACCTAAGATGCCTGATTGCAGAAACCTATCGACGGTGCCAATCGATGGCTCGTCGATGTGTCGACGGTCGTCATTTGGGCCATCGACGCTGACTGGTTTCAGCAATATTTCTGAACTGCGCGATTTGCTCCAATTCGATTCGATTCACTTCTAATCCCGTAATATATCTGGAGTACCTGCTAATACCTCCATACACAGGGTAAAATACTTAGAATCTCAATACTCGAGTACAAATCTCCATTTCAAGGCATACTCAACTAGGGAGTCGTAAGTTTTTCCTACATTGAAAACGAGAAGCGTAACAATAGTACTGAGGAACGTTCAACCCGATCTATTATTTTATATCCCATCAGCTTCTCTATGACCATCATCATCATCATATACACTGCTGCAGAACGTGCAGCCCGATCCATATATCATCATTATCTTGCACCAGCTAATCAGGTGGTAATGCGTATATAACGCCTATCCCTTTCCCCATACCCCATATACATATAATATATGCATATATAACGCCTTCTGTCAATATGTATATGTAAATGAATGAAGTGCATATGTAAGACGAAATAATAAAATTCTCAGAATCTTATGATGTCACACTTAACTCTTGTGGACAACTGCTAAGTTAACATTACTAATACATGAAATCTCAAGACCCATGAGCAGAAGGAACATAATACTAGGGGTACAGGATCATCAAAGACTGAAGTACTCCTAGTGCTTCTAAGAGTTGAGTAATATGGAAGCTGGTTTACTCGCTTGTTCGTTCATATCATAGGATCATGCCAAAAATGAAAGAAAGGATAGCCCTAACATACCTTTTCGGTCGCCTTAACTTTAACTACTTAACGCTTGTCCTCCCAAGCTCGTAAATCTATATTCAAAAAAATTTATACTATTGTTAGGCTTATCATCATATGCTTGTCTTAATCCTTCAAATTAAATCCTTTTAGAATCTGTCGAAATTCGGGCAGCATCTCCCCTGTTTGTATCCCTAGCCCGAAATCACAATACTAACAACCAACAACAACAACAATACTAACATCAACAACATCCTCATCAGTACCAAAATATTCCATAAAATATCCCACAAGATGTTTATCCGATTTCTCAACCAACTAATTCATTATGAGATCATTTAATAGTTCTACCTTCATAAGTAAACCTAAAGCAATATCAATAGGGAGAGATTGATACCTTATTCTTACTAAAACAACAATATCTTCAATATTCACCTTGAATCCAAGCCAAAATCCACCGCAAAACGTACTATAATCACAACTATGCACTACCCAGGCTTCGACTAATCAAAATACCTCCAATCCGTCAACTTTTTATGACAAAAATGCCCCTATATGTTTGCTGGACTTTGGGAAATATTTTTGGGTGAAAAAAAAGGGTTTTGACCCTGATATAGGGGGATAAAGTCAGTGGAACAGACTTAATAATTGACCTTCGCGAACGCGATGGCCTCTCGCGAACGCGATGGCGTCTCGCGAACGCGATGGTCTGGAAATTCCATGGCCATCGCGAACGCGAGGCTCTATCGCGAACGTGTAGGGTAATTTTTGCCAGTTCGTCCAAATCTTCCTTTTTCGCCCGATCGACCTCCAATCCTTTTGATACCTCTCATACATGGTCTTAAACCCTCATAAGCATAAGATAGGCGCATATCACTCCAAATCGCAATTAAAACAACTAACACCTAACGAACCTCAACGTCCAAAACTACGAGGTGTAACATATATGTATATACAAGACGTATACAGCCAAAGTGGGCCAAATACATACCACACAAATTCAACCGATAACAGGAATTGCAACAAAAAACCCAAACAGTGAAATAAACACATGAAGGCCCAAACATGACATCGTGTGAAAATAAACAAGACAAGGCCCAAATTAGTCTTATGGAGGACAAAGTATGATGAGCAGGCCCAAATTAATTAATCAACAAAGGGCATTTCGGTTAAACAATCTTGATAATATACCATCAATATACATGATGTAGAATCCAAAATATACCATAGTATACATGAACTGTATATCTTGTATACCTTATATACCATGTAGACCAACATAAAGTAGAAGAAGAAAGAGGAGAGAGGGAGAAGGACTTCACATCAATTCACACAATATACCAGATATACACGTATATAGTGACCAATTTTGACATATACTCAACATAAACACTTATAAAAATGGGCTTCTATGATGCTTTAATAACACAAGGGCTAATTTACTTCACCTATATGACTCCCTAATCATTCACTTGCTCTCATAGTAATATATATATATATGACCTAATAAGACGAGAAAGGGGAAGGGGAAGCATGATGATGAAGATATTTCCACACACAGAGATTGGACTTTAATAAGGATTCACATACTCATGTTCAGTTACATAATTCAAAGCTTAACTATAAAAAAGGGAAAACATGCACTCCTAAACCTATGATTTGCTCATCCACACCTCTTGCACATTATCATAGTAGTTATAGGGAGGATGATAGATACCAGACCATGCATATGGATATAAAAGAGTGTCAAACAAACACACAAGAGACGGTTCAACTTAATTCAGTCTATTCCCATCAATTCTATGTTGTTGTAGTCATTTACAAATTCAAAAGGGGGGCATTCAAATATCCTTGATACAAAACCAGACATCATGTAAATTACTTAAAGGACTGTATCAGGGCATCACATACATAGAAGCAAAGGTATCAATTTTATATAATGATCTAATCCTCCCTTTTATGCATATCTTAACACCATATTAACTACCATGCTTCAAAAAAGGTCCCATAGAGTCTGCACCTCAATAAGGAGAAACCCTAGCAGCCTAGGATAGGCAGCACTAGGCTAAGTGGAACTCAAAGCCTTTCTTGATCCCTTCCTAGCCCTAGGATAATCACTCCTTATCTCCATACATCCAAGTGAAAACCTCACACCATCTCATTTACCCTTAAAGTGATCATAGTCAGTTCATACTTAACCCTAATGAACTTATATTAGGTCCATCTTACCTTGAAAATGACATACAACTTGTTTCTTAAGCCTCTTACTGTTTTGAAACAAATTTCCATTCAACCACAATTAGACAGTACCAAACATGAATTGTTCTAATAAAATTCTGTAACACAAGCTATCAACATGTCTCTATGAAAAGAAAGCAAATATCATAATTTCCAGGCGACAATGCAATCATCAGAAGGGGTAGTTCGAGGTGGAGTTTATGCCCTTTAAGTCTTCCTAACAAGTCACAGTTCCAATTACATTTTCAACCATCAAACAGTCTTGAAATCATGTTCTCAATACACTACCCAATAGCATAAGGAAACTACCACACAATTGAATTCACATTAATAGTAGGACTATGCTATTCCATATTTGAAGTTAATCACAGGAATCAGAGTTACTCTGTATACAGTTGACTGAAAAAAGACTAATTTTAGGCATTTGTTTCACATCTGATTGACTTGCACATAGTTTAGACTTACTCATAGTGATTGACTTGTTGTATGGAGCTCAAACTCATTTGTACACACAATATACATGGATAGACATAGACTGAAAAACATCGAGCCACATAGAGATGAACACTTGCATATTTAAACTAATCAAGGTGATTTAAAACTAATGAGTCAACTTATGAGTATACTAACCACATGAACATCTCAACCAAACTAGGTTTGGACAAAATAACTACACATTTGGTTAACAGATACACATGCTTTAAACAAGTTGTTCACAACTTAGACAGGTTAGATAATATAAAGACTTTCTTCATAATTTAGCTCAAACCTTACATACACAGACCAATGTTTAACATGCTTAAAACCAGTTATCAAATTTAAATCTCATACTCAGATACTTTCAAATTGATTATCAATATACTAGCACATGTTATGAACTAAGATTAACACAATATTTATGAATCAGGATCAGATTTGATTCACATGGTAAGAGACTAAGCCAAACAAGTTTGCAGACTAATCCTACATTAACTAAGCTGCACCAAGCCAGCCCAAACAAATTAAAAATGGCATTTATCAAGGCTAATGACCCTTAGTCCAATCCAACACATACATGATTTAACAACAGTTACACCAAACAAGTACAAAAAATCACACTAATGCTCTAACCAGTAACAGTTGAACCAAATAAAAGCAATAAGAAAACATATGAACCTACTAATGACCTGGGGCTATACTATCAAGCCTATAGTTAAACAGAAATTGAACACAACTTAAGCATACTTGTAATCACCTTAAACAGACACATTATTAATCATGAACTGAGTCAAACCAAGCTACACAATATGCCAATAACTAGACTCGTTATATACTGAATAGTGATTAAACTAAGTTGCAGACATGCTAATGGTTAAAATTAGTCTGGCACATGCTTAGTTAAATAGCAACTAAACTAATGTAAGCAAAGCATAAGACATGTTAACTAAGCTAAGCTAACCTAACAAGCTAAACAGTATTTATACTAAACTAAGCTAAACTAATATAATAACTAAAAAAAACATAAAAAAAAAAACTGAAACAAAAGGAAAGTAAAAGAATTTATCTTTCTTATGTGTAGCCTCTATCGAGAATTGAAGTTGGAGATCTCTTGAACTCCTCAACGCCTGAAGCTCAGCCACAAAGAAAAAAAAATAGACTAGGAAAGATCGATTAATTAAAGGTTTCAAAAAAATTGTTAAATCCCTAGGTAAACCGAGTATTTTTGCTCTATATTTCGAGTCTTGTTTGTGTTTTTGAAAAAATGAGACTTGTCAAAATGAGAAGGGTGGAGTTATTTATATAGGACCCCAAAACTCCAAATTCTTTGTTAAGAATCGATGTGGGACAAAGGAAATTGGAGTTGAATCCCTGTGAATAGTTGTGCACCAATGAAAAATCGAGAACAAGAGGACAAAAACCATTAAGGTTTCATCCTTGCTCGTGCAGAAAAGAAAAAGGAGAGAGATGAGGGATTTACCTTCACCTATAGTTGAATCACAGTGGCATGGAGGAGATAGGGTAAGATAAATTGATGCTTTTACCCGAGATAGCCGAGTATTGACTGAAATAAAGTGGTCTCGCCTAAAACTTTGTTGTTTCCAGCAATGTTGTGGCGAAGAGAGAGATTTTCTCTCTCTGATGTCTAGGGTTTTGACCCTCTTCAACAAAAGAACAAATGAGAAGGGTGTCAGGTTCATTTGTCTAAAATAAAAGGGAATGGGCCAGGTCCCGGCTGAGAATAGTGATGGGCTTTGCCCAAATTATATTCAATAGACAATAAAAGAAAGGGTGGCCACATTTTGCAAATGTGGTCATAAATTAAAATTGATAGTGGCCATAATTAATTCAGTTGTGATCTTAATTGATGCATGAAAATTATGTAGATATTTGACATTTCAACTGTTACCGATTTTGAAAGTAATTGCAATTAAAACCAAATAAATTATAAAAATTAGAAGTAATTGATCATTTATCCGATTAATCTAATTTCATGATTTAACAGAGTAAAATATTTATCAATTGACCATTAATAATTTTAAAAAATTAATTTAATAATTGTTTCCACTATTTTGAATTAAAATCTTGATAAATATGTTCACAATTCTTAAAAAATATACCAAATATGCAAGATGATATGAAAAGTGTGGAGTGTGTTCTGCAGAAGTATTAGCTCGTAGGCAAATGGGTTATCATGCATGACATACATTCGCATTTCATGTGATACATTGGTTTGAACTGTGTCTTGATACTAATGATGATAAGTGAGAAGGGAAACATCTGAGGCTTCTTATTGTTGTGCTTGATACATTCATATTTCATATGGAATCTCATGCATACATTATTTGATGTTACTTACGTGGTCCGAAAGAAAATTATTTTGGACGTGGCATTGCACAGATTTGGGGATAAGCTTGTATTGGTAGTTGATTTACTGATGTTATTATGGTTAATCACCCCCATGATTATTATTAAATTCGACAGTCATGCATGCATGTCTTCCTGCATTTCTTCCTGCATTTCTCATGGTCATGTAATGTGGTTCCAAAGGAAAAAGTGATGGAAAAAGATTATGGAAATGAATGATAAGAAAGTGGAAGATGAAAGTCACCTTTGGGATGTGTGCGGAGTGGCTAATATTGTGGGAGTCATCTCTGGGCTCTATGCGGAGGGTCATGACTATCGAGACGTAGAGAATTTCCCTTCGTAGCATTTGTGTATGGTATGATATAGTTGGTTAGTGCATTGCATTGCATCACACATGCATGCATATTACATCCACTCATATCATTGATACTGTTTATTGCATTTCTATCATTGCATGGTACGTTTCTGCATTGATTTCTTGGGTGAGGATTTATTTGAGTTCATGTGTGCTTGCTAAGTGTTACTTAGAAACTTGATGGACTCGAGGATTAGAGACTTCCACCTAGGCTATGTCTTGAGATTACTGAGATCTATTCTGGTTCCTAGTACTGTGAGTTTTGCGTGAATATGCTTAGTGGCTATACTTGACTACTTGCATGTCTACTTGTTGATTTCTTTCTTCATTTATGTGAACGAATTGTTGTCGGCCTATGATATCTACCAGTACATAGCGTTTGTACTGATACTACCTTACTGTACTCCCTTTTGAGTGCAGCGTTCGTCACACGACCCATATCAGCACCTCGTGGGAGATTCCCGAGGCTTCTTATTGAGTTTCCAAGGTGATCCATGTTCCACATCCGTAGCCCGAAAAACTATTCTCTTATGATATCTGTCTTTTTATTTTCAAGACAGTATTTCAGACACTTACGTATTTTACCACTTCAGACTTATGTAGTTTTGTTAGTGGCTCTTGTACTATGCCTTGACCAGATCTTTGGGGTGTCATTTGTATTTCCGCTCTTAGTATTTATTTATGATATTGAGACTTCTTTCATTACTTATTTTGCGTTTGTCATAATTAAAAGCGATCAAGTAAAGGGAAGGGTTCACCTACCCGGAGGGTTATTATGGGTACCCGCTCGACCGTTATACCTTCACACAGATCAAAGAATATCCCAAACACACATGCACAAGAAGAACAGTGACAGAGGCAAAGAATAAGAAAAAACACTGACATTCACAAAGAAGTTTATGCACTATGAATGCAAATGCCATATGCTTGCCCTTATTTTCAATGTTATCAACTTCGGATGATTCGGTTGCGATCACACTTGGAATTTTTCTCGGCTTGTAATGTAGGCTTAGGGACGGGTAGGACAAATATATAGGTAATAGTGACCCATCCTCCTTGAACACTACACTTAGCTTTTATTCTTACCTTTTTTTTCGTTTTCTTCCTTTCTTTTCTCTCAATCCTTTAACCTCGATGTGGTATACACTGATTGCCTTTATTTCTTTCTAACACATGTTTTTTTCTTTTTTTATGATACTTATCTGATGCAAGCAGTTACATTCCAACCGACTCTTCCTATGCAAAATTGCTACCACCCCAAACTTAAGCTTCATGCCTCACTACCCACATCATGCGTGTCACTCCCAACTTAGGCCTTTAGCCTCAATTTCATCTTCTCAAAGTGTCAAGGAGGGAATGGGTGCAAAATGTGGAAAATTCAAACAAGGGTAGGGGTTAGTTCGCGGTTAGTCAAAAAAAGGTCAAAAGGCTCAAAATGGGAGACTAAGGATTATTTATGTGAACAGGTAGGCTCAAAGGCTTAAGGCTGCAAAATCATACAATGAAAGCCTAAGATCATTTCAACAACCAAACTATCCTTAGAAATCCAGCATGACTAACTGGGCCAGTTCTAGATTACAAATGCAGTACATGAACAATCACTAACAACTCACACACACAATGGCATAAGGATCTATTTTGTTATGTCAAATATAAACTCCCAAGATAACATTCATCACACATAATATCCCAATACTTATAATGTCACAAAAAGAATTATACGTGTCAATCACTAGCAATATCTGAATATGCATAAAAAAATTGGAGGGGTCACTTCAATTTCCACTAACCATGCCATAAGTTCAAAACCACTGCCATATAAGTCATAATTACTCTATTTTACCTAAACATGTCAGGTTCAATAGAAATAAAACTAGCAAAGAAAAGCTGAGGGGGTTCCTAAACACATATATACATTTCACAATACAACGAAATAGCCAACCCCTGTAACGACCCACTAGGTCGTTATGGGAATTTTGACCATTTTTACCCCTGCTAGTTCTTTTTCTAGACTAGGAGCGGGTCCAGTGATAACTTAAGGAGCTAGAATTCTGAAATAAAGGCCTTTGATTGTATTTGTGCACTTGTTTGAAAACTTGACTTATTTTCGTTGAGGGGTGACTTAGTAAATTTGACCTCCGTTGGGAATTTTGAGATCGCGGGTGACTCTGTAGTATGTTTTTACATTGATGTGCATGTTTGTTTTGCATCTGTAGGGCCTCGGATTGATGTTGGGATTTTGGGTAAAAATCTGATGAAAAACTAGAGCTCACTGGTCGGATGTGACCGCTGCAGCGGGTGTACTACCGCTGTAGCGAGCCCGCCATAGCTGGGCAATGGTCGCCACCGCGAGGAGTCAAGATTTAATGAGGTCCGCTGTAGCAGGAGAAGTCCCGCTATAGCGAGACCGCTGCAGTGAAACATTGACCGCTGCAGCGGTCAATGGGAGGCAGAAACTGATTTTATATTGCGGAATTTCAAGCCATTCACCACTTTACACCAGAGACTGTTCCCTAGAAAGAAAGAGGCAAAATTCTTAGAGTCTTGGTGGGTTCTTCTTTGAAGGTAAGTCTCAACCCTTTTCATTGTTCATTCTTTATTCATCTTAAGTTCCTACATTAATTGAAGTTCCTCTAATGGTGGGGAGAAAGGGTAGAACCCTAGAAGTTGTAAACCCTTACATAATTTATTGGTGGTCAATTTTATTGTTGTTTATTCATCTAAGAGTGTAAATTATCACTTTCTAGGGTAAGAACTTGATTATTAATGGTGGAAATTGCATATTGAGAGTTAGGGTTCACATAAAAATGGAGGATTTAGCCTAAAATCCATTTGAAAGGGGTTGAATTTATTTGAAACCCATGAATTAGGGATAGTATGATCATTGGGACTAAGATTATGATGAAATTGCGATAAGTGATAGTTCACCCATTTGAAAAGGTAGAAGTAATTGGGTTTCCTTCCCCAGTTGTTGTTCTTATTTGAGTAGATGATTCAATACTCACTTACCATTACATTGCTAGATTTTGATCGTTCCGAAGCATTACGGAAGGGAAAAGTTGTTGCGGAGTAGCTTGTATTGTTCCAGTTCTGCATCTGAGGTAGGTTATGGTTTACTTGAGTCAGAATTTGGTTAGTTGATTATATGTGTAGTAAAGTTGATAGGAGAAAGTATGATTTGGTTGGTACGGATTCTGATTATGTGGGCTTGTTGCCATTTCATGTATCGAAACTTGAGATGAAATTGTTGTGTTTTGAGAAGGAAGGAGTCAATATATACTCTTCTTGTTGATTGAGATGGTTGTATATTCTTTCTATCGTTGAATTGAATTATCTGAGTCTTGTTATGACTTGCGGCATGGTGCCTTGTAATTCTTGACATTGAACTTATTGACTGATCATATTCCATATTATCTGTTGAACTGGAAATACGTTGGAATTCATATTGTGATCAGATACGGATATATATATATATATATATATATAAAGGAACATTTTACAGTGGGTGAGGATGTGGCCTAGTGATGGGCTCGTGATCCGAGGTTAGTTCCGGAGCGAGTGGTACATGGACACCATGGGTCCCCTGCAGGTCATGACTATTGAGCGAAAATTGCCAGTAGCTTGTCTGTACGGTTGACATACTATCATTGTTGCATTGCATTGCATCGGACTTATTATTCCTGTTTGTGGTTGTGGCTGGACTTATCTTATTCGTGTGTTGGCTGATTTCTGTTGAGGACATTGTTTGGTTATGTGCTGTTGTGCCTATCTGCCTATCTTGTTAATTTTATGAACGTATGCATAAAATTACCGGTACATAGTGTTTGTACTGATACTACCTTGCTGCATTTTTATTTGAGTACAGATTGTGTGCCAAATACTTCGACCAGACCTCATATTTAGCTTAAGGCCAGTTCCTGATCATATCCGAGGGTGAACTCCTATCCATTCCATGCCACTTGAAGATCTTTCTTATTTTGATGTCTACTTTCATTCCAGACATTATTACATTTATAGACAGTTGCTCATTCTTTAGACGGTTGTGTTTTAGAGTCCTTCTACGATGACTTTCGAATTTTTGGGTTGTAATAGTTAGTATTTCCGCAGTTAATTATTTATGGCATGATTTAGACACATTTATGATTTAATTATGGTCATTGATTATAATTGTTTAAATGATTAAGTAATTGGTTAAAGGGATGGTTCGCCCACTAGGGGAATTAGTATGGGTGCCACTCACGGCTATTTGGGTCATGACAACCCCCAACCAAAAACTTTTGCATTGTCCCCAATGCATCGAAATAAGCACAAGAATGAGGGTTAGGACTACCTACGGGGCACTAGTAGCTGGTAGCATTCAGAGGCATCTCCGCCTTAGAAGTCTTGGCTGAAGCCATATTTGCAGCTGGCTGAGGGATGGCTGGTGGCAATGCCTGGCTAAGCTCGGCCACCTCTGCCTGGGTACCGTTCGAAGATGCCCCTACCTCACTGCAAGCTCGTACTACCGGGCGATTCTCTCACAGGAAGTTATGGACGGCTATCTGCATCTGCTCCTCCTCATTCTCATGGTCTGTCTGGGCCTTTATCACTGTATCTATCTCCTGCCCAGTATCCCCTTTCTTCTCTCTGCCCGTAGTGAGTCATCATCCTCTACCAGACGCACCACCTGCCCTAACTCTAAGATATCCAAAGTACTCAGGACAACTGTATCTTAAGAACGACCCGATCTCGGGTCTGTAGTGCGTGTATCTCAGCCTTTAGCCAATGCAACTCAGCCTGAAGTCCTCCTATGTCACCACCGCGTCCTGATCTCTCTAGCGTGACCAGCCACACCTCAAATCCATCGAGCCTGCTATGGAGCAGCTCGTGAGCCTGCTCAATCGATTTCTTGACTAGATACAAGGCTGCTTTGATTTCCTTATCTATAAACTTCTGGAGCCGCCTTGCTGTGAGCTTTGACTGCTGATCAAACTTTTCTACTTTGATTGCAACCTCCCTGAAGTTTTCTCTATGCAAATGGGTCCCGTGTAGGCTGCTGTGTGGATGAGGGTGGGACAGCCGAGGATGGCTGTCCTGCCGAAGAAATGGGTGCATTAATAGTGGGTGGGATAGCAGGAATGGATGGTCTAGTATCAGCAACTAGGGCCACAGTAACATGAGGTGTATCTATGGCAGCATCACATGCGGCCCTGAAATCTGACTCAGCATGAGTCTTCACCTGCCCTTCCGGCAAATCTGTAACATCAACTTTCATTACATGGTTATCCTGGAGGTCCTCCTCTTTGCCCTTCCTGATATCATACATATGAGGTGCTTTTATACAATGATCCCGATGAGGAATATGCTACACACCCACTTGCCGACATAATGTGGTGATGAGGCACGAGAATATCAATGATGTGGCCTTCTATGGCGCCCTCTCCTGGATCTCAATAGTGATCATCTCCAAAAAATTCAACAAATAATGAGACATAAGCGCTTTTACTGCCACGGCACGATCTGGTGTGATGTGATTATCATTTTGGGTCAGAACCAGTCTATACCTCACTACACTCTACCAGAATGTTTCCTCAAGTGTCAGAGTTCTTTTGAAATATTTTGCCTTTGTTATTATCCAAGGCAGGTCGGTCCGAGCTATTACCGAGGCGACCCACTTTTTCATGGCCCTCGATATTCTCCTATCACATTTGTATTGAAGCTCAAATGTATTCGGTTCTGCCACATACTCATCCCTAAAGTAATATTTGTTGACTACTTTACTGGAGATTTCAACTTTGACTTTTCGAACCTCCACCTCTTCTATGTCAGGAACTGCATCAAATTTCTGGCTCGGTTTCTAATTCTTCTTTTGAGCAGCACCGTACGACGCATAAAACTCACGAACAAGGATGGGGTAATATTCACCCTGGGCTATGTTGAAAACCTCAAGTTTATAGTGCTGCAGTGTCTCCATGATACAAGGGTGATCCTCTAGACCACGGAAGCTAATATGCCTCTTCCCCCATATGCTTCATAATGGATTTCCCCTATCTTTGTCCCATCCAATCCTTCTTCAAACCTCTCTTTGACCCCTTCTACTGAAAACCGCAGGGCATTTTCTGACAGAGTCTTCTTTCACACTTCGGCCAATCTACGCTCTTCTGAACTGTCCGAGTCTGAGTCGGCAAGGGCATTAGAAGGTGACGCACTTCCTTGTTCAAACCCTTCATCACTAGATCTTGGTGCGGCAAAAGATTCTTCCTCTTCAGACAAGGAGGAATAGTGTGATGGTGATGTTCGGCGAGGTGCAGTATTCCTCGTCTTTTTGCGGGCCGAACATTCACATTCTCTACCTCTTGGTCGGAGGGGATGTCACGCAACCTTGTTTGGATAGTTCCCTTGCCTCAACCTCTGCCCCGTGCTGTTAGTTGGGACCTACTACCCCTTCAGGCAATGTTCTTTGGCGGCATACCTATTGAGAGATGATGTCAGTCATAAGAAAGTATTCAGAAAGCAATAAAATACTTATTTATTATTTGCTTCAATTTTGCAGTGCATACAGTTGTACAGGCCATACCTAGTAAGTACGTCCCATGGCGTATAATTTGTGACTAGAAAGTCCGGTGTAAGGTATGGCCCTACGGTCCGTACTTTGTACCGGACCTTGGAAACAGAACGTGGATTAAGCCGGTCTCGAGGTACGGGCTAAAATTACAGTCTGTACAATTAAGTACAGCCCGTATTTTCTATCGTACCCCAAGAACTGAGATTTTCTAGAATTGTTGTTCCAAGTACGATGCAAGGAACAACTCGTACATATATTTATGGTCCGTACGTACTTGACTGCTTTCCACATATTGCTTCAAGGTATTGCAAAACATCACCATATTCATATTTAGCCTTTTGCATCATTCAATTATAGGTTATAGGGGCTAGATTAGAATTTCTTTTATCAAAACCCAAATGTTCATTATCATATTCTCAATACTACAATACCATAGGGGTAGAGTAAGCATAAGTAGAACATCAACATACCTGTGAGTGATGAATGGAAGATTCAACTATGAACAATTTGAAATTCTTTTCCTACACTTGCTTTCAACAGATTTCAACTTAGGGCTTTTGTGTATAGTGAATAGATGATGGGGATGATGGGAATTTAAGGGAGTTATGGGAGTAATGGAAGTGATAGGGATCAGTTATGAGAGGATTTTGAGAAGATGGGTTTTAATTTGAGTTGGAATGGGAGAGGGAAAGTCGAGGAAGGTATTTAAACCTTTCCCTAAATTCTTGAAAAAAGAACGGCCCGTACTTGAAAGTACAGGCGTATTTTTTTAGACGTACCTGGTGTCAACTAAATGATGCGACATGAATTTTGTATGGGCTGTATTTCAAAACGTACAATTAAGTACCGCCCATACATTTGTCTCTTACCTAGATTGCCAAAAAATAGTGACCCTCTTTTCTTACCCTTCGAGGTACGGTGCAAAAGTACGGTCCGTACAATTAAGTACGGAACAGTACAATTAAGTATGGCCCATACTTTCCCTAGTGTACCTAGATTGCCAAAAAGCAGTAGGCAGCCTTTTCCTCCCTTTGAGATACGGTAATAATTACGGCTCGTACAATTTTGTACAGGCCCATACTTTTACTGTCACGACCTAATTTCACTAAGTCATGTGGGCACCTACCTTTCCCACCTCAGTAAGCGAACGCTTATCCCAACAATCATAAAACATATGTAAAGAGAAAGAAGATAGAATAACGTAAGTCTTACGATAATAATATAAAAAATGCGGAAGTAAGAAATACACCCCAATATCTGGTCTGGTCATATAAGAGAATCTAACTAAATACTACAAATCTGAATAATAATAATAATACATCAATAGTCTCAAAATCACGTCTTAGAATGGAAATAAAGACATAATAGGTAGAAGAGTCTTCGGGCAGCGAACGTCCTTATGCTCACCCTGAAAGACTTGAATCAGCAAATCGTCGAATATCAGCCACAAGGAGTAGAAGTTGATCCCACCTGATACTCTGCATTCATAAAAGAATGCAGCAAGTGCAGGTCAGTACAAACAACAAGTACTGGTAGGTATCATAGGCCGACTAAGACTAGCTAACGTATATAAAGACAACAAAGCAAGATAAACACATAAACCAACAAGTACAAGTAAAACGAATCCATATCCATAGAAGAAGTCATCTCCTATGTTATAGCATCTAACCCCAACTGTGCCAAGTCTCAGTATAATCAATCCGAACCAGTACATCACAATAGTATCACAACAAGTCATCACCCATGTTATAGCATCAAAGCCCAACTGTGCCAAGTCTCAATATAATCAATCCAAACCAGTACATCACAATAGTATCACAACAAGTCACTAGAATCAATGGAACAGTGCAATGCAATAATGTATGTAGGATAAATGCAATCCATATGCAGCTTTGTACAACATGTCCCGGACGGAATAACACCACGTCTCGAGCAATCATGACCCATGGGGGACCCGCGAAGTCCATGTACCACTCTCACGATCCCAGTAAAGACCTGGGGCATCGAACAATCTCACGATCCCGGCAAAGACCTCGAGCATCGGACACTCAATCGTTCCTGACAAGAAACCTCAGGCAACGTACACTCATCTCTCATTTAAACTCTCCGGCAAGGACCTTGAAGGCTATACTCTCTCACCTAACATCATCAGTACCATAACCATGCATATATCAATATATCATGGAAATGCGTATGTCACGACCTAACCCGCCATGACTGGCACCCACACTAACTCCTAGTGGGCGAACCAATACATAAGTCATCCATTCATTCAAGTCCATTTTTATATTAGCAAAATCCATCCATTATTACTCATTCAACCATAAGAAAATCAAAATAAGTCATGCCATAAAATAGTGAAGTAAATGCGGAAGTTCAAACTATTACAATTTTCCAAAATTCGAAAGTCACCGTACAAGGACTTTAAACTAAAAACATGTCTAAGGAATGAAATCTGTCTAACAATAACCATAATGTCCAGAATAGGAAATAGACATCATAAGAGGAAGATCTTCGGGTAGCCTGGCATGGACAGAAGCTCACTCTAAATCTGTCAGCAACAGCCTCAACGCTAGATGTGAGGACAGTTAGCAGTCTCTATATCACAATCTGCACTCAAAAGAATGCATCAAGGTGGTATCAGTACAAACACTATGTACCGGTAGATATCATAGGCCGACTAAGATTAGTATCATGCATATCTCATAAATCAATAGAATAAATAGACAACCAACAGACATGAAATAAATAAACCACAATGATTCAACCACGGATAATCACCAATCAAGTCACCCAAATATCAGTTATTCAAATCAACGGAAAACAAAACGGGAATAAGTCTACCACAATCACCATACTCACTGTACATACATGCTAACTGATGTCATTGCTCAGTAGTCATGACCTGCAAGGGACTCATGGTGTCTATGTACCACTCGTTTCGGATACTTATCGGAACCGAGCATAAACCTTCGCTCCGAAACGAACCTCGAACGCGGGCCACATCAATGTATCTCTCATTTTCGGAATGAACCTCAGACCACGAGCCCATAATCTAGGTCACATTTGTGCCTTTCCATATATCTATACGTAACAATATTTCTTACCCTTTCATTATAATGATCAAATCATCATTTCATATCACAATTCCACTGAGAAGGTCATATTAACTTCTCATCACAACAATATCAACTGTAGGTTCAACACACATGAATAGGGGCACGAAGCCCCACACAGTCACTCAATCAATCACATATAGGAGCTCTACCACACAATATCAGGCATGAAGACTAGACATGCTTTCTCTTATACAATTCACAACACAGACAATCAACTAATCAAAGTCTAACTCAAGTAGACCGTAACCTACCTCAAACGTAGGGCTGGAACAACGCGAACCACTCCGCTACATCTTTTCCTTCCTTAAAGACTCGGAACGCTCAAAGTCTAGAAATAGAAGGCTCAATGAGTCACAAATACTCTAGTCAAAAATACCAATTCAACATTACCCTTCCCTTTACCCCTTACAAAGGGTGAATAATTTTCTAGGTGTAAAACAACCTAACAAAGCCCTTAGTAATCACTAATCATCAACTATACCAATATTATATCAACATTCCAACTACGACCAGTTTCCATGGTCAAGCTACCATGTTTATGGAACCATAGGTCTCAATTTACTTTGTTCATGGCTCTAAAGGTGCGATTCATAATTAAGAGGAGTTAACCCAAGCCATTAGATGATAAATAAGTGATAACAATCATAACCCATAAAGTATAGAAGTTTTATTAATTTCTAGTGTTACTATTACTAATTTCACCATTGAAGACAAGTAAGAAGGATCATAATTATGAAGATGATACGGAAGGATTGAAGGGGATGAATGAAACTTACCTCTCAAGAGTATTCTTTCCCTAGCTTGGAATTTCACCTAGGTGCTTGTGGGAAACTGTGTTGGAGTTTTCTGAATAAATAATGTGAGACTAAGTCTTTTAAAAACGGGCTATTGTTTTCCGTCGACCGCTACAGCCGTCAGTTGACCGCTGCAGCGGTCTCGCTAGAGCAGCCAAATGACCTCTATAGCAGACCCAGAGAAATCCGCTTACCGCTATAGCGAGCCATGTACCTCTATAGCGGCATCGCTATAGCGGCCCAACACCCGCTACAGCGGACACAAGGAAAATGATTGACTGCTGGCGGCGATGGACTCACCGCTACAGCAGTATCGCCGTAGCGGTAGATCCTCCGCCACAGCGGTGCCATTTGGGCAGTGAACTCGACTTTTTGCCTAGTTTCCACCCTTTAACTCAACATTTCATCTGAGGCCTCACAAAGATAACAAAACATGCACATACACATAAAAACATCATACGAATCCACCCATGGACTCAGAATTCCCCCACGGAGTTCTAATTTCCTACGTCACCCCCTCCCCCCCCCCCCCCCCCGATGGACTCAATCAAAGTAAAACGACAATCACAAACAAGTCAAGTTTCAGCTCTTAGGCTTACAAAATTGAGTTTCTATTAGTTCGTTCTACCCTTGGAAAGGTTCTATTTGGTGGGGTGATCCTACATTTCCCGTAGCGACTGGAAGGGTCGTTACACCATATACCAATTAAAACACCATTCGTCCCCGAACGGACAAGGATGAGGAATCTATAAAAAGTTACCTGACTCGGTGAAAACTGAGGATACTTGCTACGCATATTAGATTTTGTTCCTAAGTAGCTTCTTCCACCGGACGATTCTTCCACTGAACTTTCACGGAGGCTATTTCCTTGGACCTCAACTTTCGAACGTCCCTATCTATGATAGCAACAGGCTCTTCCTCATAAGTCAAATTCTCGTCTAACGGAACCGAATCCCAATGGATTATGTACGAACCATCGCCGTGGCACCTCTTCAAAATTGAAACATGAAATACCGGATGAACGCCTGATAGGCCCGAAGGTAAAGCTGTCACGACCCAACCCCGTGGGCCATGACTAGTGCCCGAGCTGGACACCCACATGTACCTGTTAAACATAATCAGACTGACACTATAGATAGCATGGGAATCAGTATAGATCCAAAGGTTCTCAACGTCACATATCAAGATAATATGTCCCCTGCGGAGTCTTAACCAATCACAATGAAATCAAATACGCAAGCCGACAAGGCTGTCACTATATATCATTATAATACGCAAGCCGAAGGCTGCCACAACCAACAGAAACATCCATAACAACTATATAGACACAGCTGATCATAATTTATTTACAACCCACACATATGTCTACAGACCTCTAAGAGTACTAACAGTGAAATATGACGGGACAGGGCCCCGTCGTACCCCTGGACAACCATATATAATTACATCAATAGATCTGTACCAAAAGTCTAGGCTACGGAACAACGGAGCTCTCCAAGACAGCTGACTGGAAATCCTAAGCTGGGGGATCACTGAATCGAGCGTTTGTACCTGCGGGCATGAAACGCAGCCCCTCGAAGAAAGGGGGCAGTACGGAATATGTACTGAGTATATAAAGCATAAGAACATCAAGTATAGACGAATCATGAAAACCAGTCTCAATAATTGAATGCATCTGTGGCTAACATCTGAGAATATCTGCGTAACACTATATGACTGAAACTGACACTACGGTGTATGTTAGGCATAGATCAAAATATAACTGATAGTGTTGTGGAACGTACAACCCGATCCATATATAATATAATAGTGCCGAGGAACGTACGGCCCGATCCTTGTATAATATAATAGTGCCGAGGAACGTACAGCCCGATCCATATATAATATAATAGTGCCGAGGAATGTACGGCCCGATCCATATATAATATAATATATATAAATGCATGTAAAACTCGGGAAAGGATACTCTGAACCCCTCTGGTGACATAAGAAGCTAATATGAAAAGTCTCTGGGAGTTATGGACATAAAACAGAGGAGGCCAACAATACAAATATCTCTACACTCTCTAAGAATAGAGTCTTTGGAATTCGCTTGCTCACTGTATTCGTTCATATGATAAGGATCATGCCAAAAAGAAAGAAAGGATAACTTTACATAGCTGTTATAGGTTAACCGTAGTCAAGTTCACTTCGCTGCCCCTTTAGCCTATTCGATATGAAAGTAACACTATCGTTAGTAAACTATACTTTCTAGCTTAAAAACCTACAATCAATCACTTGTAGGAATCATTCTTTAGTTCACACTTTCTTGATTAGGATTTTCATTAGTTAAGAACTTAACGGAAATCGGGCAGCATTTCCCCTATATACTCGCCTAACCCGAACTTCCAATTAACCTCTTGTTAGCACAGAAATACCAACAATGACAGTAATAGAGATATGCATATAAAACCCTTACAATTCAGCCCATAAACAACTCTAACAATCCAACAGCCCTTCCTAATCCTTTTCCAATCCAAATCGTTAACGTTTTAAGATTATACACCAAACAACCCAACACACGCTTTGTATATGATACGTTATACACTTCTTTCTTCCAAATTTAGAATCCACATCAACGACAACACGACCACAACACGAATAACAACATACGAACATAAATCATACTTTTAAACCTTTCAACCCACAATTTCATATAACAACAATTTCATGCAACTTCTTACTTCCAATTTCACCCAATCCAATTTTAATCCATCCATTACAACACCATTAATAATTTTATACCACAAAATAAGAAAATCTTACCTTAATTTACTCGGAGGAATTTCTACACCTATTTGCTCCAATTTCACAATTTCTTCTTCCTCAATTCAATATCCAATGTTGCTATCACCTTCTTGAACTTGCAAATCACTTGGGACTTGATCAAACTAAGCAACAAAATTATTTTTCTCAACAACCATGGTTGGCCGAGAGCTTGGCAGCCCTGGCAATGTTCTTTTTTTTTTTTTTTTTTTTTTTTAGTTTAACTTTTGTGAAATGAATTTAATTTGCTAAGTTGTTCATCCAACTTCATATATATATGGTGTCCCTCAAATGGACACGTGCTACCCCCCTATGACTCATCAATTTTGATTTCTTGATTTGTTTTTTATTTTTTTATTTTTTTATTTACGAGTGGGGCCCACAAGCATAATTAAATTAATTAATTTTTATTAATCACTAATCCTTACTTAATAATCTAACCATAATTAATTAGTCCCTAATCTCCAATAATATTTCTACACTAAATAAAATTTATAAACAATTTGTGTACTAATTAAAATTTGAGAATTAAAAGTTCCTATTTCATATCCAAAAATAATCCCGTCGTAACGTAAGTCAATTAGCTTGCGAATAACTCGACGTATAAAAATAAGAGATATAACAAAAGCCAACTTATAAGCCACCTCCCCCACACACTTGAGGATTTCAAATGGCCCAATGTACATCAGGCTAAGCTTGCCCTTCTTCCCAAACCTCATCACACCCTTCATGGGTGAGACCTTTAATCACACTTGCTCTCCCTCTCCAAACTCAAGATCTCGGACTTTATGGTCTGCATACTCATTGTGCCTACTTTGTGCTGCCAGAAGCTTGGCTTGAATCACCTTCACCTTCTCTAAGGACTCTCTCAGAAGATCGGTACCCCAAGGTCTCACCTCGAACGCATCAAACCATCCAATGGGAGACCTACAACTCCTTCCATACAACACCTCAAATGGGGCCATATCAATACTCGAGTGGTAGCTATTATTGTAGGCGAATTCGGCCAAAGGCAAGAATTGATCCTAGTATCCACCAAAGTCTATCACACACGTACGAAGCATATCTTCAAGAGCCTGAATAGTCCGCTCAGACTGCCCATCTGTCTGAGGGTGGAAAGCTATACTAAGATCCAACTTTGTACCCAACTCCTCATGCAAACACTCCCAAAACCTGGATGTGAACGTTGTCCCCCTGTCGGACACAATGGAGATAGGAACCCGTGAGGCCTAAGCACCTCACGAATGTAGATTTTATCCAATTTCTCTGCATCATAAGTTATCTTCACCGGAATAAAATGGGCAGACTTAGTCAAGCTTTCAACAGTAACCCAGATAGAGTCAAACTTCCCTAGCGTCTTCGGAAGACCAACCACGAAATCTATGGCTATTCTTTCCCATTTCCACTTAGAAAGGGGCATCCTCTGAAGTGTACCCCCAGGTTTCTGATGTTCATACTTAACCTGTTGGCAATTCAGACACTGAGCAACAAACTCTACTATATCACGCTTCATCCTAGTCCACCAGTAATATTGTCTCAAATCGCGATACATCTTAATAGCGCCAGGATAAACAGAATACCTCGAACTATGAGCCTTTATCAGAATGGTCTTGATCAAATATCCCACACGTGGCACGTATACTCACCCTTTAATTCGTAGCACACCCTCCGCATCGATCACAGGCTCCTTGGCCTCACCACGCAATACCTTGTCACATATTTTGCACAACTTAGCATCCCCAAATTGCTTAGCCTTGATATGTTCTAAAAATGATGACCGAGCTTTAACACAAGCCAACACCCCGCCTGTGCTAGAAATATCCAACCTCATAAAGTTGTTAGCCAGAGTCTGAACCTCTCTAGCTAACGGACGCTCCAAAGAAATCAAACGAGACAAACTTCCCATACTAGCCGACTTCCTGCTCAACATGTCGGCCATTACGTTTGCCTTAATAGGATGATACAGAATGGTGATGTCATAATCTTTCAGCAGTTCCATCCATCTACGTTGCCTCGAGTTCAGATCCCTCTGAGTGAACACATGCTGCAAACTGCGGTGATTAGTGTACACCTCACAATAGACACCATACAAGTAGTGCCTCTAGATTTTTAACGCAAATACCACCGCTGCCAACTCTAAATCCTGAGTAGGATAGTTCTTCTCATGCCCTTTCAACTACCGGGAAGTAAAGCAATCACCTTCTTTCCCTGCATCAAAACAGCATACAAACCAGAACGTGAAGCATCACAATAAATAAAAAAATCCTTTCCCTCCATGGGCAAAGCTAGAATAGGCACTATAGTCAATAATGTCTTGAGCTTTTGAAAGCTCTCCTCACACTCATCGGACCAGTGAAACGGTACCTCTTTCTGAGTCAAGCGAGTCAAATGAGAAGCAATAGAGGCAAATCCTTTCACAAACCGACGATAGTAGCTAGCCAAACCCATGAAACTATAGATCTCGGTCATTGATGTGGGCCTAGCCCAATCCCTGACTGCCTGAATTTTTTGAGAATCCACCATAATACCTTTTTTTGAATAACATGCCCCAAGAAAGACATAGAAGACAACCAGAATTTGCACTTGGAGAGTTTAGCATATAGCTCCTTCTCCCGCAATACCCCAAGAGCAATCCTCAAGTGTTTCTCATACTCCTCCTTACTCTTAGAGTACACCAGGATATCATCAATGAACACTATCACAAAAGAGTCTAGAAAGGGCTTAAACACACTGTTCATCAAGTCCATGAATGTAGTTGGGGCATTAGTAAGCCCAAAAGACATAACCAAGAACTCATAGTGTCCATACCAGGTCCGAAAAGTTGTTTTACGAACATCCTCTGCCCGAATCTTCAATTAATAATACCCTGAGCTTAAGTCAATTTTAAAGAACACAGAAGCTCCTTGTAACTGATCAAACAAGTCATCAATACAGGGAATGGGATACTTGTTTCGGATAGTTACCTTAATCAGCTGACGGTAATCGATACACATACGCATAGACCCTCCTTCTTCTTAACAAACGACATAGTAGCACCCCAAGGAAAGGAACTCGGGCAAATAAACCCCTTACTCAAAAGATCTTGCAACTGCTCTTTCAATTCCTTGAGTTCTGCTGGCGCCATCCTATAAGGTGGGATAGAGAGAGGACCAGTCTCTGGGTCTAAATTAATTCTAAAATCAATGTCACGATCAGGTGGCATACCAGGCAAGTTCGCGGGGAATACATCCGCAAACTCGCGTAAACCGAATCAAGAGATGGAGTATTTGCACTGATGTCCTGAACATGTGCCAAATAAGCTAGACAACCTTTTTCAACTAGCTTCCTAGCACGAACAAAGGACCTAACTTTCTTCGGGAGGGGACTAAGGTTACTCTTCCACTCAAGTCTTGGTACCCCGGGCGTAGCTAAGGTAACGGTTTTAGAGTGACAATAAAAAATGGCATAATGCGGGGACAACCAACTTATGCCCAAAATAACATCGAAGTCTACAATATCTAGGATTATCAAATCCATCCAAGTACTATACCCCATAAAAGTAATCGCAGAAGAAGGGTAGACGCTATCCACCACCACAGAATCCCCAAACAGAGTAGATACATAAATAGGGGCATCAAGGGTATCATACATCATATCCAGACCCAAAGCAAAGTATGTAGACACATAAGAAATAGTAGAGCCCGGATCAAATAAAACAGAAGTCATTCGGTCATAAACTAAGATACTACCAAGGATAACAGCATCGGAGGCCTCAGCCTCGGGTCTACCTGGGAAAGAGTACAAATGACCGCACCCTCCTGTAGCCTGTGAACCACCGCGATTTACCATGACCAGTCTGAGCCCCGCCCCGGCGGGGATTGTTTCGCCTCTACCTGCCTGAGGACCGCCTCGGTTAGGCTGGGCTGCACCTCTACCTGCGATGTGGCCGCCCCGCCCTACTGGTGCGCAATCTTTATCCCCTCTATCTGGTGCAAACGGAGCTCGGGGAGCCTTATACTGAGTCCCCTGTCCACCCTGTCTGAGTTTGGGGCAATACCTCTTCATATGCCCTATCTCACCATACTCGTAACATGCACGGTCCGGCGTAGGTTACTGAATAGAAGCTGATGAAGTAGTATAGCCTCCATGCTGACCGGAAGCCTGATAATTTTCCCCTGATGGGCCTCCAGCTGACACCTGCATCGCGGACTGAATCGGATCCCCTGAATATACCTGCGAACTCTGACCGCTCGAGAAGGAGTTGCTGAAAATCCCACCCCTTCGGGCCTTCTTCTCTACCTGGTTCGCATGACTTTCCTACTTAATGCCCTCAATAACACGGACATGCTCCACTACCTCCTGGAATGAAGCCCAAGTGGCTACCAGCTGAAGAGCTGATAGCTGAAGTCCAGTGTTCAACCCCTTCAAGAAACGTTTGATCCTCCCCCCCCCCCTCAGTAGGCAGCAACTAAAGAGCATAACGGGACAAGGAGTGAAAACGGGACTTGTACACAACAACAGACCGGTTCTCCTAATCAATATTAGCGAACTCATCATTCTTCGGTCCCTCAGAGTACGCGGAATGTATTTATCCAAAAACACAGAATAGAACTGAACCCAAGTTAATGGAGGAGACCCAGCTGGCCTGCACTCCACATATGCCCTACACCATAGCTTGGCATCACCCAAGAATTGGAAAGTCACAAACTCTACACCGTACTTGCCTACAACCCATAATTTATGGAGCCTCTCGTGACAGTCTATGATGAACTCGAATGTATCTTCTGACTTAGTACCATAGAAAATCCAAGGCTTCATTTTAGTGAACCTCCAAAACAGATCATGCTCCTCACCAGTCATTACCGACCCTGCAACTGGCCTCGGAAAGGCCTAAAAACTCGAAACTTCCACTAAACGAGGTGCCACTACTGTGGCATGCTGAACCCCCAGAGCCTGTAATCTATCCAGACCTGGGGCTGCTACTCCTGCGCCTCTACCTACTGGAATAGCTGGTATAGCCCCGGCCTGTGCTAACCCATGCAACCAATTTAGCACCTGTGCCACAACATTCGGTATACCCTGAGCAGTTGTAGCTCCTGGTGGAACTGGTATTGTCGTTGGCTGGGCTGGTGCGGCTGCATCTCCCGCTGCTTCATTAGGAACCACTGGAGGCACGAGATCAACCACTGGGACTCCGCCCCCTGCTAGGGCCGCCCCTCTACCAGCTCCTCTGCCTTCACCTCTACCTCTGGCTGCTGCCGTGCGTGTTCTCGCCATCTGCAAGAGAATGAAGGACAGTTAGATAACAATTTGAATCATCAGATACTAATTGGAATCAAATAGCATGAAAGAAAGAAAGAAAAGAGAATTTTCATACTGTCCGGTAGCCTCTCGAAGATAAGTACAGACGTCTCTGTACCGATCTGCAAGACTCTACTAGATATGTCCTTGTACAACGACATCGACGAACCTAAAGCTCTGATACCAACTCTTTCACGACCCAACCCGCCATGATTGGCACCCACACTAACTCCAAGTGGGCAAACCAATACATAATTTATCTATTCATTCAAGTCCATTTTTATATTAGCAAAATCCATCAGTTAATACTCATTCAAGCATAAGAAAATCAAAAAACGTTATGCCATAAAATAGTGAAGTAAATGCGGAGGTCCTATATTACCATTTCCCAAAATCCGAAAGTCACCGTACAAGGACTCTAAACTGAAAAACATGTCTAAGGAATGGACTATGTCTAACAATAACCATAATGTCCAGAATAGGAAATAGACATCATAAGAGGAAGATCTTCGGGCGGCCTGGCATGGATAGAAGCTCACACTAAATCTGTCAGCAACGACCTCAACGTTAGATGTGAGGACGGGTAGCAGTCTCTGTATCATAATCTGCACTCAAAAGAATGCAACAAGGTAGTATCAGTACAAACACTATGTACCGGTAGATATCATAGGCTGACTAACATTAGTATCATGCACATCTCATAAATCAATAGAATAAACAGCCAGCCAACAGACCTGAAATAAATAAACCACAATGAGTTAACCACGGATAATCACCAATCAAGTCACCCAAATATCAGTTATTCAAATCAACGGAAAACACAAACTGGAATAAGTCTACCACAATAACCATACTCATTGTACATACATGCTTACTGATGTCATTTCTCAGTAGTCATGACCTATAGGGGACCCATGGTGTCCATGTACCACTCGTTCCGCATACTACTCATCGGGCCTGAGCATAAACCTCCGCTCCGGAACGAACCTCAAACGCGGGCCATATCAATGTATCTCTCATTTTCAAAACGAACCTTGGACCACGAACCCATAATCTAGGTCACATTTGTGACTTTCCATATATCTATACGTAACAGTATTTCTTACTGTTTCATTATAATGCTCAAATCATCATTTCATATCACAATTCCACCAAGAAGTTCATATTAACTTCTCATCACAATAATATCAACCATAGGTTCAACACACATAAATAGGGGCACGAAGCCTATGCAGTCACTCAATCAATTACATATAGGAGTTCTACAACACAATATCATGCATGAAGACTAGACATGCTTTCTCCTATAGAATTCACAACACATAGAATCAACTAATCAAAGTCTAACTCAAGTAGACCATAACCTACCTCAAATGTAGAGCTGCAACAAGGCGAATCACTCCGCTATAGCTTTTCCCTTCCTTAAAGCAACGGAATGCTCAAAGTCTAGAAATAGAAGGCTCAGTGAGTCACAAATACTCTAGTAAGAAATACCAATTCAAGATTATCCTTCCTTTTACCCCATTCCAATGGGTGAATAATTTTCTAGGTGTAAAATAACCTAACAAAGGCCTTAGTAATCACTAATCATCAACTATAACAATATTATATCAACATTCTAACTACAAGCAATTTCCATGGTCAAGCTACCATTTTTATGGAACCCTAGGTCTCAATTTACTTCGTTCATGGGTCTGAAGGTGCAATTCATGATTAAGAGGAGTTAACCCAAGCCATTAGATGATAAATAAGTGATAACAATCATAACCCATCAAGTATAGAAGGTTTATTAATTGCTAGAATTACTATTAAAAATTTCACCATTGACCCATAACAAGGATGATAATCATGAAGATGATACCGAATGATTGAAGGGGATGAATTAGACTTACCTGTCAAGAGTATCCTTGACCTAGCTTGGAATTTCACCCTAGGTTCTTGTGGGGAACTGTGTTGAAGTTTTATGAATAAAGAATGTGGGACTAAGTCTTTTAATAACAGGCTACTGTTTTCGGTTGACTTCTACAACGGTCATTTCACCGCTGTAGTGGTCCCACTATAGCGGCCAAGTAACCGCTATAGCAGACCAAGAGAAATTTGCTCACCGCTATAGCGAGCCATGTACCGCAATAACGGCATCACCCTAGCGGCCCAACGCCCGCTACAGCGGACACAAGGAAAATGATTGACCGCTGGCGGCAATGGAATCACCGCTACAGCGGTACCGCTGCAGCAGTAGATCCTCCGCCACAACGGTGCTATTTGGGCAGTGAGCTCGACTTTTTGCTCAAGTTTTCCACCCTTTCACTCAATATTTCATCTGAGGCCTCACAAACACAACAAAACATCCACATAGACAAAAAAAAAAACATCATACGAATCTACCCATGGCCTCAGAATTCCCCACGGAGTTCTAATTTCCTATATCACCCCCCAATAGACTCAATCAAAGTAAAATAACAATCACAAACAAGTCAGGTTTTAGCTCTTAGGATTACAAGATTGAGTTTCTATTAGCTCATTCAACCCTTGGAATGGTTCTATTTGGTGGGGTGATCCTACATTTCCCATAATGACCGGAAGGGTCGTTACAGCGTATGAATATGATGCAATATAATATCAATAGTAAGGCTACACAATAAGCCATAATGGAATCATCATTCTCATCTCAATATCAATCAAGTAATATCAATAGTAAGGCTACACAATAAGCCCATTCTCATCTCAGTATCAATCAAGTAATATCAATAGTAAGGCTACATAATAAGCCATAATGGAATCACCATTCTCATCTCAGTATCAATCAAGTAATATCAATAGTAAGGCTACACAATAAGCCACAATGGCATCACCATTCTCATCTCAGTATCAATCAAGTAAAGTACCGCAATATCATAGCCATGATATATCACTAGTCACAAATACCCAATGTCTCAACGTGCCAACGAGCCAACAAGTAAATAGATCAAGATAAGTCAACAACACAACAGCGTGGCTAGCCCCCAAATCATACAACAAGGCCCAACCTAAGACAATATCCAACCCTACTTCATACTCGAAGGCTTACATGCATTCTCCGACAATATCATCTAAACATACGTATTGCTAGTCGAAGTCTCACCATCAGGTAAACCATAACCTACCTAGAAAGCCGAACAACAAAGTCTCCAACAATCAAACCATGGTCTTTCCCTTCCTTTGATCCTCGAGATAATGGAAGTCTAAACATATCCTATCATGAAATCAGAATCAAGAAGAACGTCATTCAAACCCTACTTCTATTCAAGACCCAAATCCCCAACCTATGGAATGGGTTTTATGAACTAGAGAGATAAAGTTAGGAATCTATAGGTCTCAAAATGAAATTAAGGCTTTAGCTGATCAATTCCCATCAATTACAAGCTAGAAGAACAAACAGTTTACTTAAGTTCGGATTCTAGGAATACCCCCAATAATCACGAACTCAACTCGAAATCCCGACTATCACCCGATGCCATCTGCTCACCTACCATATATGCAGACACATATAAAAATATGCTACGAACGCACTCGTGGCCTCAAAATTCCTAATAGAGGTCTCGTTGACCGAGTCAACCCTCGATACCTCAAATTAACTTCCCAACATAAGTTCCAAAATGCACCCAAGTGCATTGGGAACCGAACCGAATATACGCACAAGTTTGAAAGACCATCTGAACCTCTCGGAATTGAAAGATTCCCGTAAAAGGTTCGTTTACCCAAAAGTCAACTTTGAGTCAATTCTTTTTCGCTTTAAGCCCAAACATCCCACAAAGTCACCCAAATCATATCTAAAGACCTCAAAAAGCATGCCAACATTCCCCGTGGGTTAAATATGAGCTAATAAAGCTCAGAAAAATGGTCGGAAATGCAATAACGACCAAACATGTCATTACATTTACCCTCGAATTTTTCACTTCCCTTTTGTTTCACTTATTGTTACTCCCTTTTTTTGCACATTCTTGTCCTAAACACACAAGCAAACATCAAGCAGCACAAAAACTACCAAATCAATGAGGAAAAAAAGACAAAAAACACAAAATAAAAAAATCACTAAAAACCTTGGGTATCCTCCCAAGAAGCGCTTGATTTGACGTCGCGGCACAACAGTATTACCGTTTTACTTCAAGTCAGAAGTGTAGCCATGCTTCAAATGGTGCTTATCAACGATCTTGTCTCCATCAATGCATGGTAATGCTTCACCCTTTAGGCATTCACCTTAAAGGTCCGAGTTCCATCTCCGGACTTCAATTAAATTGCGCCATTGGGTGAAACACTTACCACTTGGAAAGCCTCGGACCCTCTGGATTTTAATTTTCCCGAGAAAAGTTTCAGCCTTGAGTTGTACAGAAGGACATCATCACCTTTCTGGAAGTCCCTCTTGAGGATCTTTTTATCATGGGAGTGCTTCATCCTCTCCTTATACAAGGCTGCACTCTCATATGCTTGGTACCGAAATTCATCCGTCTCATTCAGTTGAAATAATCTAAGCTTGTTAGCCACCTCCCAATCTATATTCATCTTCTTCAATGCCCACAGGGCCTTGTGTTCAAGTTTGATTGGCAGATGACACGCCTTGCCAAACACCAGCCTATAAGGGGAAGTTCCAATAGGCAGTTTGAATGTTGTTTTGTAGGCCCAAGGAGCATCATCAAGTTTTTGAGACTATTCGGTCCTATTTACATTGACCGTCTTGGCCAAAATGCTCTTTATTTCTCGATTGGAGACTTTCGCCCGGCCACTAGTCTGAGGATGACATGAAGTGACCATCCTATGCTTACAGTACTTTTTGAGCAGCATCGCAAACGCCTTGTTGCAGAAATGCTTACCACCATTTCTAATGCTAGCACTTGGGGTGTTAAAACGGGTGAAAATGTTCTTCTTTAGAAAGCTTGTGACCCTCTTCCCTTCATTATTGGGTAAAGCCATTGCTTCTACCCACTTTGAGATGTAGTCGATAGCCACTAAGATGTATCTCATACCACATGAACTCACAAAGGGTCCCATAAAATCAATGCCCCAAACATCAAAGAGCTCTACCTCCAACACAAAATTCATAGGCCTTGGCGTTGGCATTGGTCACAAGACCTTGCCATCAAATTTGCATCATGATAGAGAGTCAGCCAATAATACCCGCACTCGATCACCTCGGATTCGCTGACACAACACCAAATGATATTGTTGGCACATGTTCGGAACAAGTAAGGTTCATCCCAATAATATTTCCTGCAATATCTCAAGAACTTCTTTTTCTGGTACGCCTTGATCTCATCAGAAATAAGCCCAGTCACCAAGTAATTTGCTATGTCCGCATACCATGGTGATATATTACATGACACTATTAGAAGCCTTTCATCCGGCAAAGAATCATTGATTTCAAGTTCCCCCATCGGTCTGGCGGCCTCCTCAAGCCTCGATAAAGGATTTGCAACCTGGTTCTCTGACCCCTTTTGATCTTTGACCTCAAACAAGAGTACCCAATCAATAAACCTCAGCTTAGTATCTTTCTTTGCCATCAAGTACCATAGTTCGGCGTGGTCATTATACACCACTACTTGGGACCCCAACAAATAGGCCCCGAACTTCTCGAAAGCATACACAATGGCAATTAGTTCTTGTTCGGTCACTGTGTAATTCATCTGGGCACCACTCAATGTCTTGCTAGCATAATAGATCGGGTGCATGATCTTGTTGTGATGCTTACCAAGCATCGCTCCAATAGTGAATCCGCTAGCATCACACATCAGCTCAAACAGAAGTGACCAATCAGGTGACACAATAACAGGAGCCGAAGTAATTCGCTCCTTCAGCTCCTCAAATGCCTTGCGGCACCTGAAATCCAACTCGAACTTAGCCTTCTTTTCAAGAAGCTTGCTCATGGGATTTCTATCTTAAAAACATATTTAATAAACAACCGATAGAACCCGGCGTGCCCCAAGAAACTTCGAACCCCTTTGACTGAGATGGGTGGAGCAAGCTTTTCAATCACATCAATCTTGGCTTGATCAACCTCAATTCTCTTTTCAGAGAATTTGTGGCCAAGAACAATTCCTTCCTTCACCATGAAGTGACACTTCTCTAGTTAAGAACAAGATTGGTGTCCTCACACCTCTTAAACACTTGATCCAGATGGTCAAGAAAATCATCGAACGAATCATCGACAACAGAAAAGTCATCCATGAAGACCTCCAAGAATTCCTCCACCATATCAGAAAAGATAGACATCATACAAAGCTAGAAAGTGGCTGGAGCATTGCATAGGCCGACTGGCATCCGGCTGAATGCAAAAGTCCCATAAGGGCATATAAATGTGGGCTTATCCTGATCCTCCAAGGCAATATTAATCTGATTATTGCTAGAGTACCCATCCAAGAAGCAATCATAATACCGCCCCGCTAGTCGATCAAGTATTTAATCAATAAAACGCATAGGGAAGTGGTCCTTGCCTGTCGCAGAGATAAGCTTTCAATAATCCATACACACTCTCCACCCTGTAAGTATTCTTGTCGAATTAGCTCGTTCTAGCATTGGGCACCACTGTGATGCCACTCTTCTTCGGAACACATTGCACTTGGCTAACCCATTTGCAATCTGCAATCGGGAAAACCACTCCAGCGTCTAACCACTTAATAGTCTCCTTCTTGACCACCTCTTGCATAGGTGGATTCAGTCTTCTATGATGTTTAACACTCTGTGTACTATCTTAATCGAATTGAATTTTATGCTCACAGATTCCAGAGGGAATCCCCCGAATGTCTGCAATGGTCCACCCTATAGCTCGCCGATACTGTCGTAAAATTTCAAGTAACCTTTTTATCTTCTCATCAATCAGCAAAGCAGAAACATTAGATGGCAATGTACTATCCGGACCAAGAAACTCATACCTCAGATGTGCTGGGGAGCTGCTTGAGCTTAAGCTTTGGCAGCTCAGTAATAGATGGTTTTGCTGGAGGAGTTTTCTGATTCTTAAGATAAAGAGACAATTTCTTTGACTGATAAGAATAATATCCCAATCCTTCAAGCGAATTTACAGTCTCTACATATCCCTCCATTTCATCTGCATCAAAATTGACTAAGATAGCCGCTAATGTTTCCCCAAGGCAATCTTCTTCCATTTTGAATTCAACGGCTTTGTCTACCATATCTATAGCATCAATAACCAATAGGATTTCATAAGCACTCGATAGTTTCATCCCCTTGCTGGCCTGAAAGGTCACCTCTTCATCGTTAACACAAAATTTGATCTCGTTCTTCTCTGAATGCATGAGAGCCCTTCCAATGGCAAGGAAAGGTCTTCTAAGAATAATAGGAATATCTCAATCAACAGCATAATCAAGAATCATGAAATCTGCCGGTAAAAGGAATTCGCCAACCCGAACAAGCACATCATCAACAGCCCCAACTGGCCTCTTTATTGATCTATCAGCCATCTGCAGTTGCATGCTAGTAGGTATAGGCATTCCCAACCACGATTTCTTGTAGATAGAAAGTGACATTAGGTTAATTCTATCCCCATTATCACAGAGAGCACGAGCAAAATCATGATGGCCAACAATGCATGGAATAATAAAAGCCCCTGGTTCCTCTTTCTTCTGAACTCTGGTTGTAGATATGACAGAACTAACATGGTGGGTCACACTCACTGTGTCATGTTTGACTGGCCTCTTCTTGTTAAATAAATCTTTTAAATCTTGGAAGGCATCAAGAAATGGAATATTCATCGATAGTTGCTTCAGTTGATCATAGAAATGCCGACACTTAGCATCCTCAGTCTTCTTCACCAACCTCTGAGGAAAGAGAGGTGAAGATTTTATCAATTGAGTCAAGGGCCTGAATGCCCCAGTAACCTTACCTTCTCCTTTGTCACTTCTCAAATCTTGAGCCTTTGGAACATCTGGAATAGGATCAACTTCAACCACATTCAAAATTTCATCTTGCACTTCCTCAACCTCACTTGGCACCTCAAATGGCGCCTCTGTAACTGCTTCTTCTATAGGCCCATTTTAAGTTGCTTTTCCACCCACACCTTGAATTAGTTTTCCACTTTGGGTGGTAATGGCATGGCACTTTGCTAATGAATCGCCACCCCCTCTTTTTGGATTAAGAACTGTGTCACTTTGGAGACCTCCCCTTTGTGGAGGGTATTGATCTCTCGAAATATCTCTCATCTGTGACTCGAGCTTTTGTATGGAAGCAGTGTGAGAGCCTAGAGTTTTGGTCAAGCCCTTCAAGGTTTTATCAGACTTCTCTTGGTTGGCTAGCACCCTCTCAAACATGCTCTCTCGCTTAGAACCTCCGTGCTCATTTCGATTGACCCTTTGGCGGAACATAGGGATTAGAACTCCTATTTCCGAAGTTATTGATGTTGTTGTAGTTCTGTCACGACCCAGCCCCGTGGGCCGCGACTGGTGCCCTTCCGGGACACCCCAAACGAACTCACACCCAGATCATCGTAATCAGACTCGACCAAACTCAACGTACGTTATTCGAACTCACATCGTAATCAGATCTCTACCGAACACTTATCCTAAGCAGTCGCCCGTACAGATCAGACAAATCACAAATCAGAAAGGAGGCGGAATATACATCGCCAAATTTCACACACACACATCAGAAGGGTGGCGGAATGCACATCGCCCCCAAGTACATACACATACATACAAACTCAGAGGCCGACTTGGCCATAGCAGCGTACGGGCCGCTTAAGAATGCAAAACAGACTCACATGCAAACACACCGGACCCACGACCCACAAATCTGACTACAGGCCTCTAGACAAAACAGAACATAAGAACATAGGACGGGACAGGGCCCCGCCGTACCCACTCATCCAAATATACAGAATACAGACACAACAAAAGATATGTACCAAAAGTAGGCTCCGGATCAAGGGGAGCTTTCCAACACAGCAGAATGAGTAGCCTAAACTGGAGGACCACCCAAACGAGCTTCTGTACCTGCGGGCATGAAACACAGCCCCCGAAGAAACGGGGGTCAGTACGGGAGAAGTACTGAGTATGTAAAGCAGAAGGTACAGAAATCACAAACATAGCTGGAGTCAGAAAGAACAAACACACCAACATCACAAACAAAGCAAACCTGTGCGGGAGGCGAACGTACAAATGCAAATCAAATCATGTATAGGGTTTAGGAACGTGGTCACCCCCCGACGCTGGTGCCACAACACATCATAACTCCAGAAGTTTTCAAATCTCCGTACAGTCTCCAGACACATCATATCACACACACATCACATCATCAGAACATATCAAATGCCATATCACATCATAACTCCATAAACGGTAACCGGCCCTATGGCGAGGCCTCGGAAACCGTAACACATCATAACTCCCGAATATATTATAGCGCGCACGATCACAAAGTCGGCCCGGGTACCGACGAACGAAGTCATAGCAGACAGCACGAACAGAGTAGTGCCGAAACCATATGCATATTAAAAATAATTTGTCGGACTCAACATATCGTTTACATATAGAT
Organism: Lycium barbarum; assembly: GCF_019175385.1. NCBI lineage: Eukaryota > Viridiplantae > Streptophyta > Magnoliopsida > Solanales > Solanaceae > Lycium > Lycium barbarum. The sequence goes on from NC_083337.1 coordinate 29,332,363, forward strand.
AGATACTGACGCCAGAAGGCTCGGAGTAGGAATCGAATTGATAAAAGTAGGCATATAAAGGTTACGAAGTTCCAAACTGCAAATTCGTAAGAAAACTGTTCATAAGTCATTTTTCCGGAATTCTCACATCATCCCAAAGTACAGAACATGCATTAATGGCATAGGAAGTTTCAAACACATCCTTGAGTCATAAACAGAAGATTGTGAATCATAACAGACACAAGCGAATCAAACAAACCGAATAAGGGGAGCCTCGGGGCTCGCGGGCCCACCTCGGGTCAAATTGAGGCGGCGGACACAAATCACAGACTTTCGGCTCCATAGAGCCATCTACGAAAGTTTCGAAGGGTTTCGGACACAACAGCACAAGTTATGGAGGTACGAACATTCTTTTAACCAAAAGTGACAAAAAGGGGTTCAATCGCGCTGAGTGAATAGTGCTCGAACTTGAACTTCGATTTCCAAGAGCAGGGTTATTCCCGAGATTCCGAAATTTACCTAGTGGGTCTAGGACATGCCAAAAGAATGAGAGGTAGGCTTTACATACCTGGTTGGCGCCTTACGCTCCTCAAATCGCAATTCCCGTTTCGTCCAGAAACTGCAAATGGTCACTTTTACCAGTTACTATTCATGAGAATTAACATTTTAGTCTTTGGGCTATATTTGGCTACCGAAATTTCGGCAGCATTTCCCCTATAAATCTAACACCCCCGAGACTTAGCTCGGCTCAAAATATAACAACATCAACAGCCCAAACATCATTACACAATACGAATCACAATCAAACACATTAACTTCACAATTGCACCTTATTTCATAAGTTGGTAATCCTATTTCCAAACTTCGCAATTTCAACTCATATCCACATTATTGTATTCATTCATTCAAGATTCTTCCATTACATAACAAACAAGTTCCAAACCATATACAAACATCCCCAAGGTTCACTACTTTCCAATTTTTATTCAAAACACCAAAAGTTACGACGAACGTTCTAACTTGCGTCGTTTCATTCCAAATTCGTCATCATCAACCATAAGTCTTATTTAAAGTCTTTAGTATCATAAATGTACTATGATATACACAAATATACCGAATGTATACACTTTCCGATAACGTTCGAAATTATTTTCTAACACCAACTCAATTCCTTAATCAATCCTTTACAACATAATGACCACAACAACACATCATTCAAGCTAAATAAGATCAAATTCCTATGCCTTAAACCTTATAAAACCCACGGCCAAACACACTCACTTTGCACACACACGCCATGCACAAACACAACACCATTCTAAAATCTTCATGCCAATTCAATCACTAACACATATGTATCCATTTCATAGCATTAAAACATAAAGATCTTACCTTTTTCTTGAATTTCCGATTTGCCGCAAACGAGCACCTTACGCCAATCTAATTATACCACCACGAAGAGCACCTCGAACTCATCAATCATTCCAAAAGAGACTAGGTGATTGGATTAGAAACAAGCCACGAATGTTTTTTTTTTCTTTCTCTTTCTTTTTCGGCCGAGAGCACCTTCAATGGTGTTCTTGAGATTTTTTTTTTTTTTGATCTTGATCTTGATAATTCCAACTCATGGCTTTGTATATATCCATTACATAGAGGTCATGTGCATAGCACATGACCATTTAAATTGAGTTTGGGCCTCCACAATGGCCGGCCACTTCACTTCCTTTGGGCCTCAATTTTTGTATTCCATTTTCTTAGCCCAATTCATAAAATGTCCCGTTTTGTAATTCCCGAAACTAATTTCCGAAGTTCCAAATTGACCCTCGGCCTTCCCCGACGTCTTAACATTAATAACTCCATAACCAACATATTCATATTCACCAAAATCAAAATATTTCCTCAACACACAAGTCTTCTTTATTTCTTGATTTCCCGTTATACGAAAATACGGGACATAACAAGTTCCCTTGGTTTGAAGCACGATAATCATTATGCCCATACTGGCTACCTTGCCCCTGCTGAGGTCTCCACTGATTCTGATAACCCGCTTGGTAATTCTGACTTTGCTAACCCCCTTGAGAGTTATTCACATAATTAGCATCTTCATATTTTATAGGAGGTCCCTCTTTATATGGACCCTCAGGAGTGTGGTACATTCCTTTCAACAAAGTCTGCACATCTTCAACTGCATTCACTTTCTTAGTTTTTTTGTCATCTAACCTCTTCGTCAACAAAGTAATGTTGGCTGCAAACTGGGCTAGAGTTTGTTGTGTCTCTTGGTTATCTTTCACAATATTGTTGATTAACAGAGCCCCATACGCTACACAATCAGCACCACCCGAATGTCGTGCTTGATTATGAGTAGTCAATCTATCATGAAATTGAGGCCAATTTTCCATTTCCCCTTCCCCTTTGCATGACTCCATCACAACGTGGGCCATTCGTGCTAGATTCGAGCCACTGTTGGGCCATAAGCCCAACATCCATTCTTCTATCGAGTTCAAAATTGATTGAATTCCCAACCATGAGTGAAAATGGCAATTGTTGGGATCGGTAGGCCCACTAGCCTAACTCCCTCTTTATTTGCACATGTATTTGTATGTATACTTGTAAGAATGCTTATGCTATTGGAACCCGATATGGTTGTGAACTAGTCACTCTAAGGAAATGATAGGACCCGATACTATTTTAAAAAACCAAAACTCGGAATAAATGATCATGCTCTTTCAAGATTGGGAACAAAGAAAAGAAAAAATTAATTTTATAAACTGAGACTCGAAAGGTGGAAATTTGACTTGGCCTGGTATGCTTATACATTTGGTTTTAGAAAAAACAATTTAAACAAAATATTGATGTTTAAGTTGGAAATTGGGGAAGTTTGTCGTAGTTAGTTTTTAAACCAAATGCACAACCTAACATTCTCTTAAATTTAAAGGTTGTAAACTACAAAGGAGCAAAAACTGATTTCAAAAAATCACAAGTGTTGAAATGGGTTTTCAAAACAACTTAAGGATTTTTAAATCTTTTAGGCCAAGCCCAACCTTAAGTTAAACAAATAGAGGAAATACACTTGAATTTTAATTTTAAGGAAAAGGTTTTAAAGTAGTATATGGCTAACCTTCAAATTGACTAAAAATTGGATAAATTGCATCTTGAAAGAAAACACTTTTCCACATTTGTATAAACCCATGACATAGTTGCAATGGAGATATATTCAAGCTTTTCAATAAAATTTATAAGGACTAAAAGGCAAAATATTGGACCAAGTTAGTTGAACTCTATTTAAGAGAAATCTTAAGTGTGGTCTGGAAATGAAATGACTCTAAAACCTTACATATATTTTTCAAGAAAAATCCAACTCTTTTCGTCTTCAAGTAAAGGAATTTTTTGCCAAAATATTTTATGATATGCCATGACAAGTTATACAAGAAAGAAAACTATGTTATCAAAATAATTACAATAATGACTCATTGAAGCTCGAAGGTCAACCGTATTCTACGGATCCTTAATACTATGGTTCTTAAAACCTTCCCCAAGTGATCACCAGAACCCTTATCTCGAACTTTGGTTTAAAAGGATTTGTCTCTTGTCTGAATAAACCCTTTTAACTCAGTTTTCCTAATTTCCCTTAATAAATTAGGTGGCGACTCTAAAAATACAAAATCCAAATAGAGTCCACAATTATGAAGTAACTTTTATGCCTCGGGCAAAAGTGAACCGTAACAAACACCACAAATTTTTATACTGGTTCGGAACGAATGTGGTATCCTATTCTAGTCCCTTTGGGTTGCAAGGATTTTATCTCTTTAAGCTCTTCGTAGTTGAGTTGAGCACAACCTTTGTGGTTTTCGCGTTCAGCACGAACATTTACAAGGTTGATTTTCACTCACTCACCAACAACGAACAAGGATTGTTTTTACACCCTCACCAACAATGCACTGAGTTAGTTTTCTACTCGCTCACCAACAACGATTCTTTGGCTTTCACTCCCTCACCAAAGAAACGAATTATAACACAACCTCTCAATACAAAGGATCACCAAACAATATTTTTTCTCTCCTCGTTTTTTAGTACACGTATAATCACAATGTTTACAATTCTTGTTAAAAGTAAAACAAAAATATTGAGAATGGTTGAGATAAAAGTATGTATCGCTCCGTACTTTTCTTTACTTTAAGAGCTCATATTTATAGCCTTTCAACTTGTTCTGGCTACTGCATAACCCAAGGGAATTTTGAAGATTCTTTCAATAATCTTTGTGATCGTTTGTTGATTGCTTTCTTGATTCTTGAAGTAATATTCTATTCTGGATTCCTTAACCGTGCAGATCTTCCCATCTAAGTGTGTAGTCAATGTTTCTTGAATAATCTCATTGACTGTCTTTCTTGTTGTAGATTCTTGATGCTTGAGCATTAATGATCCCTCCTTCCAATTTGATCACAAGTAATTTTCTTTGCAGGCTCTAAAATTTTCCTTATCTTCTGTATCTCTTTAATCATAGTCTCTCTTTATTTCTTTCTTTTATGGAATATTGCTTCTTCACTTGGATTGCAGTATCTTAATTTACCATGCAACAAATATTCCTTGTATTCAAGTTATTTGAAGTGACACTTGGTAAATCTGATTTATAGGACTTTATGGAGTATGGCATTTTTCTTTCCAAGCGTATATCTTTCTTGCTTAAAATATTTAATACTTGAGATTTCAACTTCTTCAAGGATCTTTTCTTTGTTTTCTTTTTGCAAGCAAATCACATCCTTGAGTCAAGAATATTTCTAGGACTGCTTTGTTTTGTGCATCAGTATATGGCTACTCCTTTTCTTGTTGAACATATCTCCTTTGGATAGCATCCTTAAGTAACAAAATCAATCTTGATTTTTTCCTTTTGTAGAATATTTTTCCTTTCATAGAATTGTACTTCCTCCATTTACTATTACTTGTTCAATTTGTGTTTGTTACACCTCGTCTTTCGCATATGTTAAAGTTCGTCTTAAGTGGGTTGTCGTAGGCTTGTATTGGAAATCATTTGGGAAGTTTTTTGTGAAGACTATGAGTGCATCTCGGAGTTATATAAGTTCTTAAACATGTTTGGAAAAGAGTATGAAGGTTAGACGTCAAACGAATAAGAAAGAATATGTTTCGCCAGAAAATTGGGCCAAGGCAGTTTCACGGCCACTTCCACGAACCGTGAAAGTGGTGTTGGGCCACCATGGATTGGGTGGAGTTGAGGCTGCTCACTGGAAGAGTTTCACGGTCACTTCCACGGACCGTGAAACATTTCACGACCGTGAAAGTGCACCGTGACATTGAGGCGGTGGAGATTTTGTTCCTCGGTTATAAATTAATTTCCCACGACTTGGGCCTTATTATTTCACCAAAACAGATCCCTAGTGACCCTATAATCTCTCTCCATCATCTATAAACATCCCAAACCATTTTAAGAGAAGATCAAGCCCTAAAATCCTCAACTAGTTCATAGAAGGTGTGTGTTCTTGCTTCTAGTTGATGTTGTGGTGACTAAGCCTTGGAGTAAGTTGTGTAGGTTGAAGTTCTTCAATATATAAGCTATGTTTTCCATTATATTTCTTGTGTTGATTTTATTTGAAGGTTTAACAAGTCTTAAAAGTGAAAATAGTTATGGAGAAAAGGCCATGAGTTGTTGTGCTGAAGTTGTTGCTATGGATTGATTATGAAAGGAAGTTTTGGGACTGATTTGAGTCTAGTTTGAATATAATCTCTTGGATATGGTATTTTTGATATTGTTATTGATATTTTGGAAGTTTTTTTGGAGTTGGGAGGAAGTATATGATATAGGGGAAATGCTCTCCAATTTCCGTTAGCTCACCTATTAGTTTAGCTTGACCTTATAAGTGTTTCAACGACTTAACCTTAGTGTGAATCATCCTGAATGTAGATTTTCTAGGTCAAAAAGATAGACATTGAGTGGTTAAGTGGACGACGAGGTATGTTAAGGCTATCCCTTTCCTTCTTTTTGGCATGATCCTTAGGAACAAGACATACACGTAACGTTATTCCATAATAATTCTATTCTTATAGTTAGGGATGATCCATTTGGTTCATGTTCCATAATGTTATCATCAGAAAGTCTTCCTTCAGATTCAGTATGATCTCTAGAGTTACTTGTACTCTTATCATGTTTATGCATTACATTTCATTTATATATATGCATATACAAATCTATGACCCCTCAGGCATTATACGCATATATTATGTATTATATATATATATATATATGGGTAATGGGGAAGGTGACGGTGTTATATATGCACTACCACCTGATCAGCTGGTCATATGATGATAACGATGATGATGATGATGCCCATAGAGGCTTGAGGCATTATATACGCATATATATATATATATATATATATATATATATATATATATATATATATATATGAGCTCATGCACAGTATTTATGTATATCATTGACTCACAGAGGCAGTTCAGACGTATAGGTTCCATTCATTCACCCTATGCTTTCTTATGTCTCTCTTATGTTACTCTCATGTCTTACATACTCAGTACTTTGTCCGTACTGACTTGACAGGCATAATATACGCATATATATATATATATATATATATATATATATATATATATATATATATATATATATATATATATATATATATATATGTATGAGCTCATGCACAATATTTATGTATATCATTGACTCACAGAGGCAGTTCAGACGTATAGGTTGCATTCATTCACCCTATGCTTTCTTATGTCTCTCTTATGTTACTCTCATGCCTTACATACTCAGTACTTTGTCTATACTGACATCTTTTTTCTGGGGGCGCTGCATTTCATGCCCGTAGGTGCAGATAGACAGATTGGTGATCCGCCCTCATAGATCGCCGTTCAGCTGACATTGGAGCACTCCTCTTGTTCCAGAGTTGCTGTTGTGCTTTGGTATGTTATTCTTTTGTGTATATACGGGTTTGTCAGGGCCCTGTCCCGACTCTTTTATGTTAGATGCTCCAGTAGAGGCTTGGAGACAATTATGGTATAGTTAGACTTAGTGTGGCCCCTTCGGTCTATATTTTACTGTATAGTTTTGTCCAGCATAGTTGTTTAGTGTACCTTTTTGGGCTCATTCCTTTTCAGCATGTCTCTTATTTGGCTTAGCAGATTCCTATCCTTTTTATGATTAAAGTAGGAAGGTATGTTAGCGGTGCTCGGCAGGTAGGGCCCGAGTGCTCGTCATAGCCCTCTAGATTGGGTCGTGACAGTGTTTAGCCAAAAATTAAAGGGAACAGTTAAATTTATTTAGGGGTTTAAAGGATACGTGATTTGTTTTATTATTAGAGATGAAATAAAAAATTAACAGAAATGAATGTGATATTAAGCAGATAAAATAATTGAAATAAATAATAATGAAATGATTAAGCCTGGGATTGATTATTTCTCAGAGTAAATCCCTTGATGAGATTTATCCGGTGGAGACAGTATCACAGCTTCAGCAATATTTCGGAGCAAAAGAATAACTTAAGAGAGTTAATTTAAATAGCAAAAGCTTGTAAGAATAAAGTATAGTATGTTGTATTCGATGATCCTCCTTTTTGGGCTGTTAAGCTCCGTTTATAACACAAATATATGGACCCTTTAACCAGTAATTAAATCCTAATAATGAATAATAATGAGAAATTAATATTGCCCTTAATACTAAATCGTAACTTCTGCTTCAAATTCGGTCCGGTCGTGTAACGTTATTCCGCTGTTAATTACCCAGTGTGATTTTTCCTTGTAACTTGACTCCGGGTATAATCAGGGCTTTTTTGCTCGTATTGAATACTACAACTAGAAGTGTTTCATTTTTCTCCGCTACGTGTCCCAATATTGTTTCGACACTTGTCAATCTGTATTTTTCCATGTATACAGATAGTCCCCCCACTCTCCAGTAAGATGAATGAATACCGGGGAGTGGATTTGAAATCATTATGTTTTTGATATCATTTAATGGTGAGAAAATGGATCGCACCATTGATTCATTCGAAAAAGCAACCTTTAAATTTGCAATCAATGCAACTACTGGGAAACACCGGCGACTCTTCAATCAAAGCGATTGACATAAAGTTGCAACCTTTTTGGAAGTTGTGACCTCTTGAATACCAAACGCATCATCTCCCCCATTCGAATTATAAATAAGGCAAGAAATTAATCCCAAACTCAACCAAATTTTCCTTTCCTTTTAGACGAATAAGACTTTCACTTTTGCAACTCTTTCTTCTCCGCAAAATTCTAACAATGTCAACTCATTCTTCATCGCCTAACCATTCTTCTCATAATGATACTCCATCTCCTGGACATCATTCTGGGAAGGCTCCACTTTCTCCCACCAGTCAAGAAATTGATATACAATCCCATGTTGCAGACATCCTACCTGTGGGTTTCATATACTATGATGATTTTGTCTCTATTAGCCACCACCAATTTGTTGAAAGGGTTGAGTCGTTTATCACCGCCAAGACTATCCCCAAAGTTTGTACTGGTTGTAACTTCACTCCTGAAGTTGCCATTGCTGCTATCGATCCTGATGCTAGGATGAACAACCACTCGCAGGGTTTTTCCATGACTTACACCTATCCTTTCGCGATAGTTTTCAGGCTCCCCGTTCCTTAAATAGTCGAGGATTTCTCCCACTGATATCAAGTGTGTATCAGCCAAGTCACTCCTCAAATCTGGCGTCTTCTTTACTGCATCCATCTTCTGGCTCATCTGGCTAATGCTTCGTTCACTCTAGACCACTTAATACATCTTTACGCCCTAAGGTTTTCCGAGGTGGGTTAGTTCATCTTTGCCCCGAAGGAAAGCGTTGCCTTATTAATCCTGAGGATGATTATGACCGGGGCTGTATGCATTGATTTTTTAAGATTCGAACCAGTCATCTCCGCCGGTTCGAACCAGAACCGTTTCCGGAGGCATGGAATCCAACTTGTAAATTTTCAACAAGCCATGTTTTCTTTCTTAGGTTTCTCTCGTAGGTTATATTTTATTCACTTCTTGAAGTCTTCCTTTTCCCTCAGTGGTCCCTGTTGAACCTGAGCTCTTAGTCAGGATCTTTGAGTGGGTGGTAGCACTGCTGAGTGCTTATCCCGACCTAATTCAATCCTGGAGGAGCATGACATCTAGCTGGTAGGGAGGGAAGAACTATGGTAAGTCTTTCTCCTCATGATCTTAAAGATTTATTATTAAATCCTTTTAATTTTGATAATACTTTTCATTATCTGAATATATAGGCCTTCTAGTGTAGAGGCCTACCCCCCGGAAGGTCCATACTCAGAAAGCCGGTCTTTCCAACATTGTCAAAGCTGCTTCCTCCAGCAGGAAGGGAAAAAAAATATGCATCTGTATCTCTGGTAGGAATTAGCTCCAGGGTGTGGAGTCATCACTTGCTCATGGAGGCTTGGTGTAAAGTTCAACAGGAGGCTACTTCCCGGGTAGTTTTGATTGACGATCATGACAAGCAGGCTCAGGCTGACGGTGCCTTGGATCTGTTGCCTGATGATTCCAGAAAAGCGTCAGGTGAAGCCAAGAGTCCTCCTACCAATCAGCGCCAAAAAAGTCCAACTCCTCTTATTTGCATGCCATCGCAAGGGAGTAATATTCCTCCAGTTGAAGCTGAAACTTTGGGTTTGTCTCCGCGTCCTAAGCCTCCGATCACTAATATGGAAGCCTCCATTGCTCACCTTGCCAATCTATTCCTCCGGGTACTCACTTTATCATCTCTTAAGAATTTTCCACCAATCCCAGTGTCTCTGAATAACCTTAACAACAATCGTATTTTCAGGGTCACGTTGCTGCCACTTCCATTGCTGAGCTTGCACGTTCCCTTGCTTCTTCTCGCTGAGAAGTCAAACTTCAGAAGGATAATGACCGCCTTCCACTAAGTGGAAAGGTTGCAGGATGAGATCTGGGACTCAGATTCCCTCCAAGCTTCATTGAGAATTCATTTGGAGGACGCGGCCAACTTGCTACGGGACTGGGAAAATTCTCTTCAAACTCTGACTTCCTCTTATGTAGGGATTCAGAATAAAGCTGCCCGGCTGGAGAATGATTTGAACCATATCCGAGGTCAACTTCACACGTGGAGGTTTCCCGTGACCGTCTTAGGGCCTAATGTCAAAAATTACGACTCTGACGCAACTTGGCTATTCTGGAGACTAGGAGGAATACGCTTGAAGAGATGAGCGCTCCTAATTTTGATCATCCCACATCGGCCTTTAAGCAGAAATTGATTTGGAGGCTGTGGAGATGGCTCTCGAGGACATCCATGATCTTGATATGAATGAGCCGGAGAGTGAAGATTCTATGTCACCGACTGACGCAGGAATAGCTCCGAAGAATTAGGTTCCGTATTTGCTCTTCACTTTTTTTAGTTTGTTTTTAACTTCCTATTCGCTTGATTCAAACACTTACTAATTTTTACTATGTCGTTGTCACATTTTGGATAGTAAATAAACCGGGATTTTTAACCAGTTTCGATTTGTAATATGATCGAATTGTTTTTAACAACATGTCCTTGTATACTTTTATAACATAATGCTTTTTCTTGTTATCCCTCCTTTAAGACATACATACTTATGGCTTTCTAGAAACACCATACCTTTAATAGTGACCTTTTTTTGCCCTTCAGGTTTCTCAGTGGAAAAATTAGGCGTGGTCACTACATAGCAACCAAAAAAAAGAACGTTTAAGAAGTTCAGTTTCCTAATGCTCTTCTTGATATGTCTTCTGATGACCTCATTAAATTGTTCCTTCCTCGTCCTCGCAGAAGGTTCTAGAGAGGTTTGAAGAGGAAGCCAATCTGAAGCCTCATCACAATCATGTCAGATTCAGAGAATAACTAGTAGGCTTTTATTTTACCAATTCCAAGTCGAGTTCAAAGTACAAGTAACCTGTAGGTTTTTCTTTTGCCAAATTTATGCTGAATTCAGAGTACAATTAACCCATAGGTTTTGATTTTACCTTGATCGTGTATGAGGAACTTTTCTCTTATACCGGACACTTTTGAATAGGAATTCTGTTGGATGTTAACCTTCCTTTGTATTTGCATTGAAATTTTACCGTACTCAGCAAGCTTGTTCTTGATTTAAATTTGTACTTTTTGCATATTCTATTTATAATGTTTTTTATGTACTATTCCGGAAACAAATCTAACGTTCTATTGTAAAAAAAAAAAAACTAAGACCGCAAATGATGTTGAAACTAAAAACAAAAAGAACGTAGTTTGGGTTTCTCCGGGAATCACAAAAAATTCCTCGGATACTGTCTCCTATTTGCTACAAAAAATTTTAAAACAACTTTAATAATAAACAGAACTCTCGTTACTTTAAAGATGTAGCATGATTCTTTGACCTAATAAAACCTTCTACGAGCATCTAAACACTTACCCGAATAGGCTGCCCCCGAAAATATCCGCTTATTTGTGCTATTTGTACTGGCACAATTTGTCACGACCCAACTAGAGGGCCATGACGGGCACCCGGAGCTAACCCACCGAGCACCTCTGAACATACATCTCATAATCATTTCAGGGTGGACCATAAAGATAGCTCATGGATATCATAATCTGTAAGGACATATATCACCACATAACGGCACATCTCTATATAATCTTCATCAATTATGTCCATCATCACCAGCCTGACAAGGCTACTAAAACATTATACAACAATATGAACCGGTATGGTTATGAAATGTCAAACTGTACACACATGTCTACGAGGCTCTACATAGAATACAAGTGACCATGAAGACCAATACCAACAGACTGCAACTCCGAAGTAAGTGAAGTGCTCCTGGGAATCCGCTGATAAAGCACCTATGGATCTGATCCATCTCGCTGCCTACCTGCGGGCATGAGCACAGCGTCCACAAGAAGGGACGTCAGTACGAACAGTGTACTGAGTATGTAAGGCATGAATAACAACATAAACAAGAATAAAGAAGCATGAGATAAAGAGATAACCTGTATATATGATTACCTTTCTAGGCAGATACCATGCATGCCAGCTTTAACGTTTTAAATCAACATTATAAATAAATAAATATATATATATATATATATATATATATATATAAGTAAACTGCCCGACCATATAGGTACGGTGTTATGCTGCCCGGCCATATAGTCACGGTTTTATCATCATTAGCCCGCAGTTAAGCCTCTCGAGTCCGGGGTAATCCATCTCACGCCGCCCACTAGTGGTGACTGCCCGTGCCATATAGGTACGGTGTTATTATTATTATCCATAAGCCGCCCACTACGCCCACCGTAGTGGTGTCTGCCCAGCCAACTAGGCTCGGTGTAATCATGCATATATATAGGATCATCATCATCATCATCATCATTATCATCATAGGAAACATCTAGTTTAGCAATATAAGAACTTGAGAACCATGAACTTCTAGCTTTTTGGGAATAAGGATATTATGGAAAACATGTATGGGTTCATAAGAAAAGAATCATGCCTTTAGGAAGAAAGGGACTAGACTTAGCATACCTTTATAGTTTCCTACTACTTAACGTTTATCCATTCCAAGCTCGTAAATCTACATTCAAGAAAATTTATACTATTATTAGGCTTATCGTCATATGCTTGTCTTAAGCCCTCAAATTAATTCCTTTTAAAATCTGTCGAGATTCAGGCAGCATCTCTCCTGTTTATATCTCTAGCGCGAAATCACAATACCAACAAAGCAACAACAATAGCAATACTAATATCAACAACATCGTTGTCACGACCCAACCCCGTGGGCCATGACTAGTACCCGAGCTGGACACCCGTATACATACCTGTTAGATCTAGTCAGACTGATTAAGAACTGTATGGAACTTATGAAAGCAACTAAAGATTCATAACGCCGCATATCATAAACCTGTCTCCTGAGGAGTCACAGCTAACCAATACATAATATGATACGCAAGCGGACAAGGCTGCCACTACATGTCAATATGATACGCAAGCCGACAAGGCTGCCACAACACATCAATACCATACGCAAGCCGACAAGGCTGCCACAACATGTCAATACCACATGTAAGCCGACAAGGCTGTCATTACATATCAATACCATACGCAAGCCATATAGACACAGCTGAACAAAACTTATACACAACCCACACATATGTCTATAGACCTCTAAGAGTATCGATAGTGAAATATGACGAGACAGAGCCCCGCCGTACCCCTGGATAAGCATATATATACATCAAAAGATCTGTACCAAAAGTCTAGGCTCCGGGACAATGGAGCTCTCCAAGACAGCTGAGTGGAAATCCTAAGCTGGAGGATCACCAAATCGAGTATCTGTACCTACGGGCATGAAACGCAGCCCCCCGGAGAAAGGGGGTCGGTACGAGATATGTACTGAGTATATAAAGCATGAAATACAATAAAGAGGATCACGACTGAAATAGGGATCACAGGAGATAAGTATGACATTCAAAATACCAATACACTTGCCTTATGAAATGTAAATCATGCATATCAATATCATATATCATACCCGGCTCATTATGGGACTCGGTGAAATAAGTCATCACATGCCATCCTTGGCGCCATAATCACATCATCATATCATCATATCATCGTATCATCATATCATCATATCATATCATATATATATATATATATATATATACTGTACCCGGCCCTCTAGTGAGGGACTCGATGAACAATGCAGTGAAACTGTGCACGAAAACATACCCGGCCCGGGACTCAGTGAAAGATATATTGAGGCATGCACGAGAAGAGTAGTGAGCAACCATATGCAAACTAAATTATATTTGAGACTCAATAGAATATTCAAACGAACTATCATTTGGAAATCAAGACAATAGTTATATCAAGTATCCTTCGAATGTCACTATGGAACATATCAAATAGAACCTCAGAAATCATAGATACGTATCAAGACATCATAAAATAAGTCCTGGGAATCAAGAACATTAGCCATCCTAGTGTCTCTAAGAATAGGAGCCTCTTTGGAGTCATATACACGTCGTCTGTTTGTTTCATAAAGATCATGCTAAAAATAAGAAATGGCTAGCTTTACATACGTTTGGCGCTTAATCCGTGACTCGATATGTATACGTTGCCCAAAATATCTCAACCTATATTAAGACGTCAAGACTATGGTTAAGCTACGAAAAGGCATAAAACGTACTTTAACGTTAGTAGCTTATTTCAAGACAATTGGGCAGCACTTCCCCTATATCGCTCAATTTCCTCACATTTACGCCAACTATACAACAACCACCATAGCAACAACCAAAGCACGTCTAAGTTATCGCATTAAGAACTAGTCAAAGCAAGATCCGAGGATACTCCCAAACAGCCCACATAACATAAGAATGCCCGATACACCTCAAATATCTAAAATATGCACCCAACAAACCACATACGTTTCGCATACGATATTTTATACGTTTCTTTCTTATCAATTAGTGATTCACATTAGCAACAACACAACAGCGACCTCAACTTCCATATGCAAGAAAATTATCTTAACATTAATAAGTCCTAAAGCAGCCCATCAATTATAACAACACAATACGAGCCTTAACTACACTTAGTCCTCCAATTTCACAAGAACAACAACACACATACCTACTTATAACTATATTTCCATTCCTTTCCACACAACCAAATCATTCTCGAATACAATACAATTATAACCTTAAGCATCAAATTCTTTCACTTTCATCACACGATCAATGACAACCATAACGACAACAACATCAAAATTAATTTATCATTTTTAAGTTAGAGTAGCCCCCACACGGCCCAAACAGCAACCTAGCATCAACACACACAATGCTTTACATCCAATTCCACATTTACCAAATTATACAAAGTCCAAACCACTTCTAAAACATGTTAGAGAGAATTAAATCTTACCTTAACAAGCTTGGCTCCTTAATGTTGCTAATCAACTTTAATATCTAAGATATCTTAGAAATTCAATCTTTTTCCATGAAGATCTTAAGCTCGGCCAAGATCAACCATGGCCGTGAGCTTCTCCCTTTCACTTAACTTCACTTCTCTCTTTAATTCAATAACTTGTGAATGAAAATATGATGAAGAAATGGTGATAATGAGTCATATTATGTTATTTATAGGAAGCCTAATAACCCTACACGTGCCCACCATAATGAATCATCCATTTTATTATATATTTTTTTTTTAATTAAAGAATTCAGTGGGACCCACTTAATTGTCTAATTAACTAACTTAATTAATCTTAGTTAATCACTAATCCCTACTTAACAATCTAATTATAGTTAATTACTCTCTAATCTCCATTAATATTTCTATACTAATAGGAATTTACAAGCAAGTCGTGCCATATTAAAAATCGGGATTAGAAAGTCCTTGTCTCATATCCCAAAAATAATCTCGTCCTTAAACTTATGTTGATTAGCTTACGAATAATCCAACGTACAAAAATACGGGATATAACAATCATCATCAACACCAATATACTCCATAAAACATCCCACACGATGTTTTCCCCAATTTCTCAATCAACCACAACAATAACCACAATACCATAATCAAAGAATTATATTCAATTTAATCTCAAATTAATCCAAAATCTCCTTTTAAATTCATCCCATAGTCATCATCTTCAATTCAATACTTTGTGACTTCTCCACTTAGATTCTATTCCTTTTCAAGAGTTATTAAACCTTTCAACCAACTCAATCATATAGATAAGATGGGGAACATACCTTATAATGGAAGAATTTCACCTCACTAAACTTCTCCCAAGCTCAAGTTTATCACAACATTGAAGAGAAACAAGAATAATCATCATCCATAGATTATCTTAAGGTTTTGATGTTTGATCTTTTCTTTCAATGATATGAAAGGTTGTGGAATGTTGTAGAGCCTTCAAGAATCCTCAATAACTCTCTTATAGTGGGGAGATAAGTGTGAGGCTCTAGAGAAGGGTGGAGATAAGAATAGTGTGAAATTAGGTGATTTAGATGACTTAAAGGGATACATATAGCAGCCCAATTCGGGTGGGGCTAATGGGCCGAATTTAATGGACCTTTTAAGAGGTTTCTAGAATTTCCGCGTAGATTCACGGCTTTTGGCAGTCCATTTTAAAATGCTCATAACTCCCTACTCCGATGTCGTATTGATGAACAGTTGGTTGCGTTGGAAACTAGACTCGATGAACTTTATTTTAAGCTCTTGAAACACCTCAAAACTCCTGATATACCCGGAGATATACCCCTCCAAACTTGACCCAAAATTCTGCCAACTTTTTCCAAACTTTGACAAATTTATTTTCTTCGATTTTCTTGGTCTTGGAATCTTCCAAAACTCTCCATACATGATATTTATCATTAATTATACTTGATAATAGTCATGTCCTTTTGTTCCAAGGTTGTCCTTCCCGGTTACGACTTACGAGATCGTAATTCATCCTTTACTTCATTGTTACGTACTTCCCATGGCTTGTAACTTCCAAAACTTCATGGGACGTCTCCGATACTCCATTAATATGGTGAAGTACGTGGCATGCGCATGCTCTGAAAGTGCGAGGTGTAACATCCTTCCCCCCTTAGAAACATTCATCCTCGAATGTTGTAGCTTGCGAGCTTACAATGCTATCATTAATTACTTGAAATGGTTGTCCGCCTTTACTTCCTGATCTCTATGTTCTTATACTATAGGCTCGTTAGTCTTCTTTCATATTCTCCAAATTCTTTGTCACACTCATTCATTAGTTCCATATCCTCTTGTTCTTATGTATGTACCCAGTGGTCGACTGATATCTAGCTACCGTCCTGGGACCTGTTTCCATTAAGATGGTTTTAACTCATGATTGCTACGGCTCTCTACCGGTCTGTGAGCACTCTTAATTGTTGTACTCTTTTGCCTTGCTCCTTCTTTCTCTACTAGTAGACAAATTCTCTTGTTCAGATATGGCACATTTCCTTACTTGCTTCTTTGGTGCTATTTAGATTATCCCTTTTTGTAGTAGTCGACCTTATATACATACCATATAATCTCCTTTTAATTCCTTGGTCGGACTCCTTAATTCTTTACAATATTATCATATTCATATTTGAACCTTTCTTCCACTTTCCTCTCCTCAGTTTTACCATAATTACAAAATAAACTCATGAACATGAAACTAAGACAAAATCTTACTTAATCATAATTTCCTTTCAATACGAGTATGCTTCCCTCCTTAAGTCCTTGGCTCTCTTATATCAATGACTAATTGAGACTTAAACTAAACTCCATTCTTCTTTGACTCCTTATCGTATTCCTTGCACCATTCTGTTAGCCATTTCATCATAACGATTGTTTATATGGTTCTATGTCATACACTCTCACAATTGATATAACCAGCGGCTTGGAATTTCACGACTTACGAGGTACTCCCTAATCTCAGGCAGTTCTGTTGTCTTGCTATCCATAGGCACACTATCTTCCTTTCCTTTGAAGATTATTGAACTTTTCTATAAATATTCCTCTTTTAAAGCTTTCATCTCTTCTGGTGCTACAAGTTCTTTTAAGTAATCCCGATTGTCCCTTATACTTATCCCTGGTCACATGTGGCCTTCCTGACTCCTTCTGCTACCCCTTGGAGTACTTTAATACATATCTAAATGTACCTAAAATTTCTTCGGCGCGAGTGATTCGAGTCATAGTACAGAATACAATGTATCGCATTGGTGAAACTTATTCTCCTTCCATATTTGTCTCCTAATATACCTGCATTTAATCCATTCTCACTTTTCTTTAGCACATTCTTAATATATTGGTCCATCTTGAATTTTGGCTCCTTCAAGCCAGTACATTTCCCTCTATCGAGCTTGGGAATATTGTAGCTCATCTTAGAACTGAATTTGGTCTTCCCCCCTTTTTAAGGATGTTCTCATATACCCGTAACCTTTGACTGTTAACCGTCTTTGATAAAGATTTGTTTATTTCTTCTCAAGGATGCACCTTTGTCCATTGTTTACAACCTTCTTGGTTCTGGTAATGAAGACGCATAAGTTGTTTCCGGGGTCCTCACGTTCATCCCTTGTCACGTACAACACTACTCTATCTCCCGTTGATTTATTTAAATTTGATCCTATCGTCTGCTTTCCTGCTTTCATCCTACCTTTTCCTCAAATATATATTACCTGATCCTCAATGGGTATACATTTTCCTTGTCCAAGTTTCTCTCTCCTTCATAATGTTATAACCTTCTTTTTCCTAATGCTCGTGCTTACATAGTTGGTCGCATAGCGCTATCTGTCTTTAATTCCCGAGAAAACCCAATCCTGATTCTCTTTGTAGCGCTTGCTACCTCAATTTTGACATACAGCACAATTAATACCTTTAACATGTCGTAACATCAATCATAAGGGTGTACATAATACTCGATGTAGCCACTCGTGACTTATCTTTTTATCGCTTTTCAACACCTTTTCTTGCGAGATATCCCATTGCTATTTGATTTTGTCCTGAATTTGTGGCTTTAATACATCTCCCCTCTCTTTTTGCCCAGCTAGCCAAACTCATACCCCACGACCATTTCGAAATTCTAATTGTAAAACGCATATGCTCCTAATTTCCCTCGGCTATTCTGGTTTCTCATATTTTTTTTCGTATGTCTAAATCTGTAGGCCTTCCTAGCATATCTTTCTACGTTCTAACTGTAAATCCTGGCGATATAACTTTACTTAAAAATCTTTACTCGTACTTTTACCTTGTCTCTTTGTCTAAGATAATCAACCTCGCATCCTTTACTTTCCGGTAGCAACTGAATCGATCCTTGCGATATTTTATCTTCACTTGTACACCTACTCTCTTCTCTTCTTAAACATAAACTGACATCGCACCTAATTTCTCTATCGTCAATAACCTTCAAAACACCCGTCCGAAAAAAAATTGAGCTAAAGCTTTCTTATAAGGATTAGCTAGAAATACACCACATATTCCTAAGGTTGATACAATCTCTACTTCCTTTGTCGGCCAAGCAATATCACATTTAGAAGTTATATAAGCAATCCAGAAGACAATCATAATTGCAATCCAACTTACCTAACCATTTCTCATTCTTGAGTTCAAGATCGTCATTAATACCCGAAGTAACTCGCTAATACTAATTCTCATAATAGAACCAACTATCAAATACTCAGAATCCCATTGAAGTCGGATGACTGCTGACTTCTGAATCCTAATGTAAACTCACATCATATAGGAAAGTCCGATAAAACAAGTCTGTGTGCCTGTCATCAACCCGTATTGATCTTATGTATATATATAAACTTCTAGAGTAAAACTTTCCCCCTACTCGTAAACTTCCTTTCCCATATCAATATCTTTTCGTTATCTCCTGCTCACCAGTCTATAAATCGTAATACTGCATTTGAATTCTTAGTGTCAAATTTCCTTATATCTTCAATGAGTCTCAATTCTCCGAAATCTCGAATGCAACTCATTCTAACTCCTTTAATTACTAATCATTTTCCCCCTCCAGGGTTCTTCCCTTAAATTAAAATCATTCTAAAACTCCTCTTTGAAAGCGTCTCATAATGGTTCATTCAATCATGCCTTACCAAATATCCGATTGTCACATTTTCCCTTCATTCTTTCTCTATAGCATAGACAGTCAAACAATTTAATTTGTAAAAATTTCAGCAGAGTTTCCTCCATACTTCTTACAGCCTCATTCCTACACAAAGCCCCGAAAACACATCCAATGCCTCACAGGGAGATCCCAAATACTCGTAACATCTAGCTCGAGTTCTTATATCGATTTCTATCAATATCAATAAGGCAGGAAACATACCTTTCGAAGTATCAACTTGAATTCTCATGAATTACTTCATAGCGGCATAATCAACTACTCATCCACAATCAAAACATTTAGGCTTAGAATCAGGGACATCACATCCTATAATTTAGCTCTACAGTACGATCTAAGATAAGAAAGAAAGGTCAATCACTCCTAAATTCCGTACAGCCTCTTGTTTATAAGTGTGGCACACTTCACACTGATAAACAAGACTCTACTGGACACGGCTCGTAGAAACACTCTAGGACGAACTGCTCTGAAATCACTTTTGTCACGACCCAACTAGAGGGCCATGACGGGTACCCGGAGCTAACCCACCGAGCACCTCTGAACATACGTCTCATAATCATTTCTGGGTGGACCATAAAGATAACACATGGATATCATAATTTGTAAGGACATATATCGCCACATAACGGCACATCTCTATATAATCTTCAACAATTATGCTCATCATCACCAATTGACAAGGCTACTAAAATATTATACAACAATATGAACCGGTACGGCTATGAAACGTCTAACTGTACACACATGTCTACGAGCCTCTACATAGAATACCATGAAGACCAATACCAATAGACTGCAGCTCCGAAGTAAGTGGAGTGCTCCTGCGAATCTGCTGATAAAGCACCTAAGGATTTGATCCGTCTCCTTGCCTACCTGCGGGCATGAGTGCAGCGTCCACAAGAAGGGACGTCAGTACGAACAGTGTACTGAGTATGTAAGGTATGAATAACAACATAAAAAAGAATAAAGAAGCATGAGATAAAGAGATAACCTGTATATCTGATTACCTTTTTAGGCGGATACCATGTATGCCAACTTTAACATTTTAAATCAACATTATATATATATATATATATATATATATATATATATAAGTAAACTTCCCAACCATATAGGTACGGTGTTATGTTGCCCGGCCATATAGGCACGGTGTTATCATCATTAGTCTGCATCCGGGCCTCCCGCGTTCGGGGTAATCCATCTCACGCCGCCCACTAGTGGTGACTGCCCTTGCCATATAGGCACGGTGTTATTATTATTATTCATAAGTCGCGCACTACGCCCACCGTAGTGGTGTCTGCCCGGCCAACTAGGCCCGGTGTAATCATAAATATATATACACGTAAAGCATGCATGAGATCCCAAATAAAAGCTACAACTCTATCGGAGTGACGTAAGGTCGGTAACCTCCTATTTATATTATGGAACAATCATCATCGCTATATATCACCTTGAAGGAACAATTATTATAAGGTGAGATCAAATCCATAAGTTTTGGAATCCCTAGAAATAGGATCATAATCATCATCATTATCATCACATGAAACATCTATCTTTAGCAATATAAAAATTTGAGAATCATGAACTTCTAGCTTTTTGGAAATAAGGATATTATGGAAAACATGTATGGGTTCATAAGAAAAGAATCATGCCTTTAGGAAGAAAGGGACTAGCCTTAACATACCTTTTCAATTTCCTACCACTTAACGCCTATACATTCCAAGCTCGTAAATCTACATTTAAGAAAATTTATACGATTATTAGGCTTATCGTCATATGCTTGTCTCAAGCCCTCAAATTAATTCCTTTTAAAATCTGCCGAGATTCAGGTAGCATCTCCCCAGTTTATATCCCTAGCCTGGAATCACAATACCAACAAAACAACAACAATAACAATACTAATATCAACAACATCATCAACAACACCAATATACTCCACAAAACATCCCACACGATGTTTTCCCCAATTTCTCAACCAATCATAACAATATCCACAATACCATAATCAAAGAATTATATTCAATGTAATCTTAAATTAATCCAAAATCTCCTTTTAAATTCATCCCATAGTCATTATCTTCAATTCAATACTTTGTGACTTCTCCACTTTGATTCTTTTCCTTTTCAAGAGTTATTAAACCTTTAAACCAACTCAATCATATAGATAAGATGGGGAATATACCTTATAATGGAAGAATTTCACCTCACTCAACTTCTCCCAAGCTCAAGTTCATCACAACATTGAAGAGAAACAAAAATAATCATCTTCCATAGATTATTTTAAGCTTTTTTGATGTTTGATCTTTTCTTTCAAGGGTATGGAAGGTTGTGGAATGTTGTAGAACCTTCAAGAATCCTCAATAACTCTCTTATAATGGGGAGATAAGTGTGGAAGGCTCTAGAGAAGGGTGTAGATAAGAAATGGTGAGAAATTAGGTGATTTAGATGACTTAAAGGGATATATATAGCAGCCCAATTCGGGTGGGGCTAATGGGCCGAATTTAATGGACCTTTTAAGAGGTTTCTAGAATTTCCGCGTAGATTCGCGGCTTCTAGTTGTTCTTTGTAAAATGCCCATAACTCCCTACTCTGATGTCGTATTGATGAACAGTTTGTTGCGTTGGAAACTAGACTCGACGAACTTCATTTTAGGCTCTTAAAATACCTCAAAACTCCTGATATACCCCTCCAAAGTTGACCACAAAATTCTGCCAACTTTAACCAAATTTTGACAATTTATTTTCTTCGAATTGCTTGGTCCCGAAATCTTCCAAAACTCTCCATGCATAATATTTATCATTAATCATACTTGATAATAATCATGTCCTTTGGTTCCAAGGTTGTCCTTCCCGATTACGACTTACGAGATCGTAATTCATCCTTTACTTCATTGTTATGTACTTCTGATGGCTTGTATCTTTCAAAACTTCATGGGACGTCTCTGATACTCCATTAATACGGTGAAGTACGTGGCATGCTCATGCTCTGAAAGTGCGAGGTGTAACACAATTTGTGCTCTTGTACTGACATTTGGACCAATCTTAAATCCTTGTCCAAATAGCACTACTCAGAATAAACATTTTCCATACTCACTGAATTCTACTTCAATTGACTATAAGTTCGGTCCCTTTGGATTTTGATTCCTTGGACCCTAATTTACTGGATTTTAATATGTCCAAATTTAGTTTAATCAGGTTTTTATATACCTTTATGTTTGTGGGTTTGATTATCACCGCGTTACATTCTTTGGGCCGGGAACAATTCATCTGACCTCTTTTAAAATAAAAAAAAATAAGGCCTTATAATTATGCTGATGAATCAGATGTCTCCAATTCATTTGGGCATTAGTTTCTTGAGTGCAAATTTATCATTTTGTGTAAGACTTGAACGTGAATCATCATTCAGTCATCACTTTGATCTAATGATTCTATTTGACAATACAATTCTCTTACAGCTGTAAGTTAAGATTTTGAGGAACCAATTTATTGTAATTGAACAAATTTGATTGATTCACTTGGAATCTGGACCACAGTCCCCATTCCTTACAATTTCAAAATTCAAAACTGTTATTACAGCTCTAACTTAAATTTCAAGGAATGTTTTCCTCGCAATCTTCTTTCAAATCTTCCTTTAAAGTAACATGTTTGTTGCTGCCTCATTAAAAACCTTGCCGAAAAACCCTTTTCTTTGTTTACTGGGACAAAAATAGGTCAATGGAAAAAAGAGTGTAGCTCGTGTTCTTTATATTCTCCGGGCGCTTCTCCTTGGTCTCCCGAGCTCCTCGAATACACTTTCGGAACCAATAAGTTGCTCCGGATTCTCCTTTTGCTGGGAATTCATTTTGATTCCTCTCCTTTAATCCTACAAAAATAAAAAACTTTTTCTAAGACAAACAATTGTTCCGTTAATTTTAACTTTTTATTCTTGCCTGCTTCAAAGATTTTAACATTTCCCTATAGTTTAATAAGCTATACTCCGAACTTCTCTTTTTGTCCATTTCTCTGGATTTCCTTATTGCTTCACCCCTCTCTTTCTTTTTTCTTTTTTCTTTTTTTTTTAAACTTACTCCACTCGAAATTACAACGTTTGAATCTTGAATCCAGGGTTTCCCCAACACAACTTTAAAATCCATATCTCTATCTACCACTCGAAACCTTGCACTCCCTTCACTCCATCTGGTAACTACCGACAGTTCCAGCACTCCGTACCGGACTAACTCAATGGCTTCATCACCGGAAAACCCAATTTCTCCCATTTTAGCCAACTATTGAATGACTCCCCCATTGAATAATGTTAGCCGCACTCTTTGGAATCACCACTATTCCTGAGACCACAATATTATTTATTAACGCATTAAACACCATGTTATTGGGGAGGGGAAATTTCCCTTATACTCTTTTCTCCTGTCTCAACCATTTTGACTCCTTTTGTTCAGGAGCTCCAGCTGTTTCATTCCCTCTGTTTGAAATCACCTCCAGCAATGAAATCCCCGCTTTGGGCAGACGTGTCCAATCGAAGCAATCAACATGCTTCCTAAGAAGTTCAACGACTTTGATCCTGAGTTCCGGGGCTAACCCAGTGCCCAGATGTATCTTCAACGCTGGTTGCTAGTTAAAAAGGTCACTTTGAGACCCTTCTGTTTCCTCTGAGATGGCCCTACAGTCATCAACTATCATGTTGATAACATGACGGGGCTCAACCTGAGGTTCTTGCTTAACTGAATCCCTGTGCTTCCCATAGTTATCTTTAGCTCTATCACTCAAGAACTCTCTTAAATAACCATCCTTCAATAACCGCTAACCTCATCCATGAGGTGCCGGCAATCTGACGTTTGATGACCATGAGTTCCATGATAATCACAAAATAAATTCATATACCTCTGACTTGGATCCGTTCTCATCTGTCCATGTTGCTTTGCACCATCAATATTATCTATCACCACAATCAACTCTACTAGATTAATGCTAAAGTTGTATTCCAACAGCCTCGGGTTCTCGATTTTGTTAGTTACCGAGTCAACCGTTGCCACCTTAGGCTATAATCCGTGTATGCTTTGACCAGATTCACCCTTCCTATCAGGATCCGGTCTCTCATAATGTCCGCCCAGGCTTCGTTCTGGTCTAGTCCGAGACCTTTGCTGTTGACCATATGGTTGGTATCTGTGATTTCCAATTCCGGAATCATAATAAATGTTTCTTCTTGGTTTGTCATAGCTTCGACTTCGACTAGTTGAAGCACCTGACGAACCCAACTGGTCATCCTCTACCCAAATGTTTGACTGGTACCTATTATGAACATCCGCCCAAGTTGTGGCAGGAGATTCCAGTTGGTTTTCCTTTAACTTTAACGAAGCAGTCGAACTTTTTAGGTCTAACCCTTTAGTAAATGCCTCTGCCATCCATTCATTTAGAACAGTTAGAAGCAACATTCGCTCCTTTTGACACTGGATAACGAATTCTCTGACCAATTCATCATCTCCATGGGTGTTTTTAAATATATCTGCCTTTCTTGCTGACACCTTTTTCGCCCCAGCATGTGCCTTAATAAAGGCATCCGCAAGAATTTCGAAAGAGTGAATAGAATGCTCCAAAAGCAATGAATGCCAGGTCATTTCTCCTTTGGATAGAGTTTCACAAAATTTCTTGAGCAACACAAACTCAATTTCATCCGGTTGCATATCGTTTCCCTTAACAACACATGTGTATGAATTCACGTGCTCCTGAGGATATGTGGTCCCATCGTATTTGGGAAAGTCTGGCATCTTAAACCTTTTTTGAATGAGTTTAGGACCCGCGCTTGGTGGGTACGGCAACTGCACATATCTTTTTGAATCTGGCCTCTTTAATACAAGTAGGGCTCCTAGAATCTGATCTATCCGGGAATTAAACGCCTTAAATTCCTTTTTGCTTTTATCCAACCGGATATTTAATTCTTTCTCATTTTTCTCTTGCCGATTGGCAAGAGCTTCAACGTACTGCATTACTTCAGGTGTGAGCCCATTGCCACAGGCTACACCATTGCCTTCTTCTCTCCACGCATCTGCATTGGGTTGATCTCCTCCAGCATTATTTTTTCCTACCTGCAAATTCGCAATGTCTTTCTGTTGTTTTTCCAACAACTCCAATATTTTAGCCGTTACCGGATCTGTTTTTGCAACCATCTCTTCTTAATGGTTATCATTTGGAACGAAATCATCTCCAGTGTGTTTGGATCCATGAGGTGATTCCTGCATCTGTTTGTTCCTGGTCAAATCATCTTCTGCTATTTAAGTCCTTCCCTAAGTGATTACTGTGTTCAACGCTCCATCTGCTTGGTTCCCAGTATTTGCCATTTTTCAAGACTTATCGGGTGATAGAAAAATAAGAATTGTAAGTTTAAAGGTTCCAAAAAACAATATCAAAATTATCCTTAGACCCACGGTGGGTGTCAAACTGTTTAACCTAAAAATAAAGGGAACAATTAAATTTATTTAGGGGTTTAAAGGATACGTGATTTGTTTTGTTATCAGAGATGAAATAAATAATTAACAGAAATTAATGTGATATTAAGCAGATACAATAATTGAAATAAATAATAATGAAATGATTAAGCCTGGGCTTGATTATTTCTCAGAGTGAATCCCTTGATGAGCTTTATCCGGTGGGGACAATATCACTGCTTCAGCAATATTCCGGAGCAAAAGAATAACTTAAGAGAGTCAATTTAAATAGCAGAAGCTTGTAAGAATAAAGTATAGTATGTTGTATTCGATGATCCTCCTTTTTGGGTTGTCAAGCTCCTTTTATAGCACAAATATATGGACCCTTTAATCAGTAATTAAATCCTAATAATGAATAATAATGAGCAATTAATATTGCCCTTAATACTAAACTGTAACGTCTGCTTCAGATCCGGTCCGGTCTTGTAATGTTATTCGGCTATTAATTACCCGGTGTGATTTTCCATTGTAACTTGACTCCAGGTATAACCGGGACTTTTTTGCTTGTATTGAATACTGCAACTGAAAGCGATTCATCTTCCTTTGCCACATGTCCCAATACTATTTCAACATGTGTCAAACTGTATTTTGCCATTTATATAGTTTGGACTTTGCATATCCTTCAAGAAACAATAATTGATATGAGTATTTTACCACAATACCCATATTAATTGATGTTTAGCCTTAGGTCTTGAAAAATGATTTGAAGAATAAGTAATTAATGATACGGGTAAAACATGAAAAAATATATGTTTTTCTCTTGATATGCCAAAAGTTACTAGTAAAAGGTGAAAATATATTTTTAGTACAGTGGACAAGTAAAAGTGAACGCAGGGAGTAGTCTTGATTTGCGCAATTCTTTTCTTTCATACCGTTTCTCATAATTCCATCTCATAATATCTTCTTTTTTCATACTATTTGTTTAGACCTTCGCCAAATCCTTCTTCATCAAATAAACCTCTACCAAAGATAAATTTACCACAAATAAATATTTTTTTTTAAATATTTTGTTGTTTAAATTTATCACAATTAATTTTTTTTTATTAAAGATTGTATTGTTTTGTTATCATCAAAATTAATTGGTGAAATCTTCGACCTAAGAAATTAAACTTATTAAAGTAATAAGATTGATTCAACTTCTATGTGTGTTTAGCCCCTCATATCACCCTCACCCTCCCCTTTTCTTCGAATTTGAAGGCTATAAAAAGATGTACTCCCTCTGTCCCAAAAATAATTGTCCTCCTTTCTTTTTTAGTCTGTCTCAAAAAGATTGCCACCTTTTTACATTTAGAAACAATTTAACTTTATGAGATGATTTACAACTACACAAATATCTAAGTCTTATTTTGGACCATACATTTCAAAAGTCTTCCTTTATTTCTTAAACTTTGTGCCAAGTCAAAAGAGGACAATCTTTTTTGGACGGATGTAGTAAAAAAAAGAAGCCTCTAATTTCTTAAATCGAATAAAACTCTTACCCTTGTTGTGGGGCTCTGTCTACTTCTCTCTCTAAAATAAGATCGAGAAGAAATGGAAAATCGGATCAACGATTCCATTGTACTCCACAAGTGGGTTCCAATGGAACAACGATAACTGTCCCCACCTTATATAAGGAGAAGAAGAAGAAGAAGAAGAAGAAGAAGAAGAAGAAGGAGGATTATGGATTATCTTTGTTATCGTGTTTATTTAGATCCAAGTCGAAGAAACCTGATTCAAATTCTAGGGTTTCAAATTGCCCGACATCATCATCTTCATCACCATCATGGTTCTCAACAATTTTAACTAGTCATCCGAAAAAGCAATCCCGGACATTTTCATTAGACAAATCGACGATAAGAGATAATCAAAGAAGTTCCCATAATAGAGATCGAGAAGAGAAGGAGGAAGATGAGCATTGCTTAGACAGTTCAAGAGGGTACTCATCGGAGACGCTAAAGAGACCACCGGTGCTCAACCGGACCGGAGAACAGGCCCAAAATCGGGCCATAATCGGAGTTTATCTGGAATGGCGTTTTGCTTGAGCCCGTTGGTTCGGGCTAGCCCGAATAGGCAATTGAACCAGAAAGGAATGCCTCTAGATATGGTGTTTTCCGGTGAGATAAAAGTTAAGGTGAAGCCTCACCTTTCAAATGTGGCGTCGTTCTGTAAGAACAGGTCGAGGAAACTTGCTGATTTCGCAAGGTTCAATCCAAACCGTTAATTGCAATGGTCGTTGAGATTTAATGACCTCTTCGAAAATATACGACAATTGTATGGTTTCGCCCTTGATTTCTGTCTGTATTATTCAACTAAATACGATGATAAATATAAATACTTCTATAGAGCAGTTCGTGTTTAATAATTGTTTAACTTTTATGTATCCTAGAGTTCTACTTTTTGGAAATATTATTTTAACCATCATATTTGGAAATATTAAATTTCGATGTTTGAAATAAATAATGAAATATTGAAAAGGTTTTGTACATCAACGACTCTTAAATTTGTCAGTAAATTTCATTTAGAGACTCAAACTACGGTCTGTTCAATTGAGCATCTAAATACACAATAAAGTTTTTCCAATAGACAGTTTAGATTTAAATTTTTAAAAACGTTTGCACGTGTTCTTAAACGTTTAATAGATAGATAAGTTAACTGCATAAAATCTATCACCTCAGCCTCAATTGAAACACACTTGAAATTTTATGGATTAGTAAGACTAATGTTTATAATTAAAGGAGATGACATATTTTAAGCGGTTAACTTATATACGTATCATGCGTTTGAAAACATGTGCAAAAACTTTTTCAAAGTTAACCAAAAATGTCTAATATTAACACTTTATCACGTGTTCAAGTGCTCAATCGGAACAGGTTGTACTTCAGTATCTAAATATTAACTACTCCCTCCGTCCCAATTTATGTGGCACTTTTTGCTTTTCGAGAGTCAATTTGATTGAATTTTAAAGTTAAATTGGATTAGATTAACTTCATATTTTAAGATTAAAATTTATATATTTGAAAATTACATGAAAAGTACTATAATTTGCAAATTTTCTCATATCAATTTAGTGAAAAAATATATCTTAAAATGTCGACCAAAGTTCATAAATTTTGAATCTTGGGAAATGAAAAATGCCACATAAATTGAGACATAAGGAATAATAAATTTAAGAGGCCATTTAGCTACAGGTGACTCTTAAGTCTTTTTATTGAGAGAAGGTGACTCAAGTTTTAATTATTGAGTTGAGATGATGTTTTTTGATTAGTGATTAAGAGGTTTTGGCCTTGCCCAAAAGTTTTTATTTTGATACTTTGACCCTTAACTTTATTTTTAACACTTTGCCCTCAAGTTTTTATTTTGATACTTTGACCCTTAACTTTATTTTTAACACTTTGCCCTCAAGTTTTATTTTTAACACTTTGACCCAGTCAATATAAACCCTAAAATACCAAAATGGGTCCAAAAAAAGGGGCGCCAATAGCTACACCCGTTTTTGCTCTTTTCCCTCCTCTGTTCTTCTTCTCCTTCCTCGATTCGTTCTTCCTCCTCCTTCTTCTTCTTCTTCTTCTTCTTCTTCTTCTTCTTCTTTTCCATCCGCCTGTTCTCATTATTTTTCTCCCTTCATTCTTCTTCCTCATCTTCCATTGCTACTTCCCCTACTTCTTCTTCATCCATTGCTGTTCCATTTTGAAGAATCTGCTCAACAAAAGAAAAAAATAAACCACCAAATTTGCAATTGTTTTGGTTGGATTTCGTTAGTGTCTACATGGGCATTACTTCATAAGTATTGCTGCTTCCCCTTCTTCTTCTTCTTCCATTGGTGCGGCATTTTGAAGAATTTGCTCAACAAAGAAAAAAACGAAACCAACAGATTTTGCATTTTTTTGGCTGGGCATTACTTTAGAAGTAATTTCCGCTCATTTGGTAATTAAAATATTGTTGTTTTGTTTCAATTGTTTATGTGGGTTTTGCTGCTGATTTTCCAACAATTTACAGTAGCAATTGTACTTGTTGCAACAAGTGCTAAAGCTGCTGTATAAGAGCTTCTAAAGTTTTTCAACAACTATTGTAGTTTCTGCAGAAGCTGCTGTAGTTTATGCAACAGCTATTGTAGTTGCTACCACAATTACAACAGATTATGTAGTTGTTGCAACTTCTATACTAATTGTTGTTAAATACGTAGTATGAATAAGTTGCAACAGATTTGTGAGTTGTTGCAAGTAGTGTACTACCTGTTGCAACAAGTATCTTAGTTGTTGCATACTTGTTGCAACAACTCACTGATCCGTTGGATTCAGCTTTAGTCCAACAGAACCCAAAAACTGGACCCAAAAAAAAACTGTAGCTGACTCCACCAGATTAGTTAGTTGCTGCAACAAGTGTATTACCTATTGCAACAAGTAATTTACTTGTTGCAACAACTCACTAATCTGTTGGACATCTTCAACTGTCTTTGGATTAAACAGAACTCAAAAAACTGAAGCTGACTCTAACATATTAGTTAGTTGGTGCAACAAGGATAGTACTTGTTGTAACAGGTAATCCACTTGTTGTAACACCTGATTCATCTGTTCCAACAAGTCATTAAGTTATTGTATTTTGTTACTATACGGTCATGACCTTTTTTAAAAAAAACAAAATATATTCAGGTAGCATTAATGGGGGACTCAATAACAATAGGTGTTGATTGCCATGGTGAATGGATCGAGAAGAACAATCGATATATTTGGCGATGGAAGGGTAGTCACATGTTAGAGACGATAGCGATGAGTGTCCAAAGAGATGTTGTGTTTGATGATTTTGTGAAATTAATCATCACCTATTGTGAATTAACTTGTGAACCGAAAGATCTTGCCATCACTTACATGCATAGCTCTTTTGAAAATCAGAGGGTCTTGCCTTTTAAGATAACTGATCAGGATCGTTTGCGTACTTATTTGAATGATGTAGCTAGGCACATTTTAAGGGTATACGTGGTTGGAAGCCCGGTAGAGAACTATAATTTCGGTCAAGACCAACAAGATGTGTTAAATGATAAATTGGATGGGGTAGATATGGATATGGATATGGATATTCCAGATAATGGAAGTTGGGGTGAGCCGATTCCTACACCCGAAGTTGCGAGCAATACACCGTGTTCTACACAATCTTCACAGTGCAGTTATGTTCAAGATGATGAAACAGGCTTTTATAAAGGAATGTCATTCAAGAATAAGAAACAACTAGCAACTATGTTGAAACTTGCTTGCGTGAAGAAAGATTTTACACTCAAGAAGGTGATTAATTCGCGTACTGTGTATTGCTTTAGATGTGTACATCCGGAGTGAAAGTGGTGGCTAAGGGCTATGAAGCTTTTATGTTCTGACAGATTTTGTATTACAACCTACGTAAAGTATCACACATGTGGTTCTGAGCATATTACTAGCCATAATCCACACGCCACAACGAAAGTCATTAGTGAATACTTCAAAGATAGGTTTCCCGACGGTAAAGGCCCATCTACAAAAGATATGAGCTAATCATTCCGCACAGAATTGGGTTGTAAGGTAAGTTATTGGAAGGTCTGGAAGGGCATGGAGATTGCAAAATCTTTGACAAGGGGGACACATGAGCAGGGGTATGCAGTGCTTGATACGTACCGTTATATGCTTCGTTCCGCAAATCCAGGTAGCAAGACGGCATTGAAGGTTGATGCTAATGGGAAGTTCAAGTAATTTTTTGTAGCCTACAAGGCTTGGATGCTTGGTTTTGTGAAAATGAGAAAAGTCATAGCTGTCGATGGGACATTCTTGAAGAGAAAGTACGAAGGAGTGTTATTGTCAGCCGTGGTGCAAGATGCGGAGAATCATGTTTTTCCTGTGGCATTTTGTGTAGTGGACAAGGAGTGTGATGCCTCATACAAATATTTTTTTGAACAAATGAGAAGCTTTGTAGATGATACCAAAGAGTTGTGCATAATTTCTGATAGGCATCCAAGTATCAAAAAGGCAGTTTCAATTGTCTTCCCTTTATCTCATTATGGTTGTTGCATGAAGCACCTTGGGGAAAATCTCCGAACCACTTTTCACAATACGAAGGACATATCTCAGTTTTATAAAGCAGCAAAATCGTACAATATAGATGAGTTCAATGACCATTTCAATCAAATCAGAGATACCGTCCCTGGGGCCGCCGAACATCTTGAACGTGTTGGATTCCACAGATGGAGCAGGGTATTCTTCCCCGGAAATAGGTATTCATACATTACCTTTCCAACAAATAACACATCTGTTGGAACAACTAACTCACTTATTGCAATAGGTAAGTTAGTTGTTGCATTTTGTTATGACACAGAGATAATAACTGAAGTTCTCTCCAACAAGTAACACATCTGTTGGAACAACTAACTCACTTGTTGCAACAGGTGAGTTAGTTGTTCCAACAACTCACTTAGTTGTTGCATTTTATTATGACACAGAGACAATAACTGAAGCTCTCTCCAACAAGTAACACGTCTGTTGGAACAACTACCTCACTTGTTGCAACAGGTGAGTTACTTGTTCCAACAACTCACTTAGTTGTTGCATTTTGTTATGACACAGAGACAATAACTGAAGCTCTCTCCTACAAGTAACACATCTGTTGGAACAACTACCTCACTTGTTGCAACAGGTAAGTTAGCTGTTCCAACAACTCACTTAGTTGTTGCATTTTGTTATGACACAGAGATGATAACTGAAGCTCTCTCCAACAAGTAACACATCTGTTGGAACAACTAACTCACTTGTTGCAACAAGTAATTTAGTTGTTCCAACAACTCAATTAGTTGTTGCATTTTGTTACGACACAGAGATGATAAATGAAGCTCTCTCCAACAAGTAACACATATATTGGAACAACTAAGTCACTTGTTGCAACAGGTAATTTAGTTGTTCCAACAACTCACTTGTTGCATCTTGGTATGACACAGAGACCATAACTGAGGATCTTTATTTTCACAGGTATAATCTTATGACGTCAAACATTGTTGAGTCAGTGAATTCAATGTTCATTGTTGAAAGAGAGTTTCCCATTACTACTTTATTTGATGCCATAAACAGGAGATTTGCAGAAAAATTTCATGACAGACGTATGGAGTTCATCGACTCACCAAACATCTTTGTTCCTTCAGTTGAATTTTTTTTTTCAAAATTTGTCAACTTATGGAACAAGTTGTTAGCCCATCAAATAGCCAACTACAAGTTCAGCGTCATCGGTGACGGTGCAGTTGCGACAGTCGATCTGCAAAGTAGATCTTGTACTTGTAGAGTTTTTGACCTTGACAAAATACCTTGTCCACATGCAATGGCAGCGCTTCGTGTCCAATATGGTGACGACTTTGGAAGGTGGATTTATGACTACTCATCTCCATATTATAAGGTGGAGAATTACATAATTGCATATTGTGAGGAAATTTGTCCTGTGCCTTCTGAAGAATCTTGGGAAGTTCCTTTAGAGATTTTAGAGAGAGAGATACCTCCTCCATATGTTGACCAAGCAAACCCGAAAGAAGGCGAACAAAGAGGAGGCGCAGAATCGGGGAATCATTTCCAACTTGGAAAAACAAATGCTCCTTAAGAAAAAAAGCTGGCCACAAAAAAACATGTCCAAGCCTAAATGCTCCATAGTTGTAAATTGCATTATGCTTTAATAATAGTTATCTGTTGGAACTTTATCACATTGTAATGTTATTGTTTCTTAGCATGGTAATTTATGTTTAACTTCTAGCAAGTAATAAATCTGTTGCAACAACCAAGTTATATGTTGGTGTTTTTTCAGCTAAGTTATGTGTTACAACTTGTGTTTTATCCAACACGAGTAAGTATTTGTTAAAAAACTTAATAACTTGCTCCACAGATATTACAATTGTTTCAACAGATTCTACATATGCTGCAACAGATACTGTACTTGCTGCAACAGATATTGTACTTGCTGCAACGGATACTATAGCCGCTGCAACAGATACTATATTTGTTGCAGCTGATTCCTCACATGCTGCAGCAGATACTATACTTGCTGCAACAGATACTACATGGTTCACCCATATTTAGTGATCAACTACTCGATTCACCCATATTTAGTGATAAACAAAGGAAATCAACCATATTTAGTGATAAACAATGGAATACTTAATCAATTTGATGTATTTTTAGTCAGCGAAGAGGATCTCCTAAGCCAGCATGCACTAAATCGAGTGATCATTAGAGCGAATTGATGTCTCGATTCATCCATATTTAGTGATAAACAAAGGAAATCAACCATATTTAGTGATAAACAATGGAATAATTAATCAATTTGATGTATTTTGAGTCAGCGAAGAGGATCTCCTAAGCCAACATGCACTAAATCGAGTGATCATTAGAGCGAATTGATGTGAACTACTCGATTCACCCATATTTAGTGATAAACAAAGGAAATCAACCATATTTAGTGATAAACCATGAAATACTTAATCAATTTGATGTATTTTTAGTCAACGAAGAGGATCTCCTAAGCCAGCATGCACTAAATCGAGTGATCAGTAGAGAGAATTGATGTGAACTACTCGATTCACCTATATTTAGTGATAAACAAATGAAATCAACCATATTTAGTGATAAACAAATGAAATCAACCATATTTAGTGATAAATAATGGAATACTTAATCAATTTGATGTATTTTTAGTCAGCGAAGAGGATCTCCTAAGCCAGCATGCACTAAATCGAGTGATCATTAGAGAGAATTGATGTGAACTACTCGATTCACCCATATTTAGTGATAAACAAAGGAAATCAATCATATTTAGTGATAAACAATGTAATACTTAATCAATTTGATGTATTATTAGTCAGCGAAGAGGATCTCCTAAGCCAGCATGCACTAAATCGAGTGATCATTAGAGAGAATTGATGCGAACTACTCGATTCACCTATATTTAGTGATAAACAAAGGAAATCAACCATATTTAGTGATAAACAATGGAATACTTAATCAATTTGCTAGTGCATTATTGTAACAACTAAGTAAATTGTTGCAACAGAAGATCCATATGTTCCAACAGATTCCTTACTTGTTGCAACATCTTCAGCAGCTGCTGGATTATTTGCAACAGAAGATCCATATGTTCCAACAGATGCCTTACTTGTTCCAACAACTAAGTAAATTGTTGCAACAGAAGATCCATATGTTCCAACAGATTCCTTACTTGTTGCAACAACTAAGTAATTTGTTGAAACAGAAGATTCATATGTTCCAACAGATTCTTTGTTGCAACAACTAAGTAAATTGTTGCAACAGAAGATCCATATGTTCCAACAGATTCCTTACTTGCTGCAACATCTTCAGCAGCTGCTGGATTATTTACAACACAAGATCCATATGTTCCAATAGATGTCTTACTTGTTGCAACAACTAAGTAAATTATTGCAACAGAAGATCCATATGTTCCAACAGATTCCTTACTTGTTGCAACAACTAAGTAATTTGTTGAAACAGAAGATCCATATGTTCCAACAGATTCCTTGTTGCAACAACTAAGTAAATTGTTGCAACAGAAGATCCATATGTTCCAACAGATTCCTTACTTGCTGCAACATCTTCAGCAGCTGCTGGATTATTTACAACAAAAGATCCATATGTTCCAACAGATGTCTTACTTGTTGCAACAACTAAGTAAATTATTGCAACAGAAGATCCATATGTTCCAACAGATTCCTTACTTGTTGCAACAACTAAGTAAATTGTTGCAACAGAAGATCCATATGTTTCAACAGATGCCTTACTTGTTGCAACGACTAAGTAAATTGTTGCAACAGAAGATCTATATGTTCCAACAGATTCCTTACTTGTTGCAACATCTTCAGCAGCCGCTGGATTATTTGCAACAGAAGATCCATATGTTCCAACAGATGCCTTACTTGTTGCAACAACTAAGTAAATTGTTGCAACAGAAGATCCATATGTTCCAACAGATTCCTTACTTGTTGCAACAACTAAGTAAATTGTTGCAACAGAAGATCCATAAGTTGCAACAGATTCCTTGTTGCAACAACTAAGTAAATTGTTGCAACAGAAGATCAATATGTTCTAACAGATTCTTACTTGTTGCAACATCTTCATATCTGTTGCAATATTTACACTAGTTGTTTTATTTTTACCAACAATTTAGGTATTTTTTCCAACATATCTGTCACTTGCGTAAAACTACTAAAACAGCTTAAACAATATATAAGGGTACTGAGCATATAATATATAATTAACAAATTTACATAATGTGTTCATCCACCATAATTCAAATGCAAGCAAAATATGAGAGAAATTGTTTAATGCAAACATAGTTTAAGAGAAATTGTTTGTCCCCACATTAGGGCTCCAACACCTTATCAATAATTCCACATGCCCACCTCCATTGCATCCTCTCCACAGTATTGTCACTCAATAAGGTATCGGGCTTGGTCATATTCATGCGGGTAAGCAAACCTTCAACAAAAGCAAGTGACCAGGAAGCACATGCCTTATTGGTCTCATTGCGGGGGATATCCTTCTTCCGAACAAACTTCCATGATTCATTCAGCAACTTTTCAGGTAAGTGTGAGAACATGCCACTCTGCTTTAGCAACTTGGGGAACAAATCCATTAACGGCTGCATGTGGCAGAAGAAATCACTGTCTTCATTACATGGGATGTTGCAATCATAAACATTTATGATACCCTCCTCAATGATGATCTCAACAGTGACAAAATGGTTGTCTTTAATATTCATGACAGCTATTATCCGTTTGGCACCAATCTACTTGCAGCCACCTGGGTAGGGCACACTACCTCTGGGAAAAGCGAGACAATCATCGTCCCACCTAAATAGAGCAAGTCTTTGATCATAGGGCATGGCACCCACATTTGTAGACTCATCGGACAATCCTAA
The DNA here is from genome assembly GCF_019175385.1 of Lycium barbarum. NCBI lineage: Eukaryota > Viridiplantae > Streptophyta > Magnoliopsida > Solanales > Solanaceae > Lycium > Lycium barbarum. Next base: position 29,369,357 of record NC_083337.1, read on the forward strand.
GTACCTGTTGCGACAGTGATGGTAGAAGTTGAGGTCCATGATTCTATCAGAGGAATCATAGTACTCAGGGAAATTGAGTTGCCTCATACGCATCAGCAACAAGATTTCATCTACATACTGCAGTAAAAGTATCAAAACAGTCAACCACTTGCTGCAACAGGTAGTTAGAGTTGTTGGAACAACTAGTGAATTTGCTGCAACAGGTTGTTAACTTGTTGGAACAACTAGTTAACTTGTTGCAACAAGTTAGTAACTTTTTGTAACAACTAGTTAACTTGTTGCAACAACTTCATCGAATTACATGACTTGTTCAAACAACATACTGAATTATATACATATATATGAGTGTTGAGACTTACCCAATCCTCCCACCATTCGTGCATGTTTGTCATAACCTTGAGGTCTTCGGCCCCAAATTCATGCATTGAGTACAGTGCTCTCCCACTCTTTTTGGGTTTGATCAAGGTTTCAAGCTTCTTCTTTTTTTGGGGGTTTACACGCCTGAAAATATCAACTTTTTTCAGCACTTGTGGCACAACTTCAGCAGGAGGAGTAGCAATAGACTTCTGTGGAGTACTTGTTTTCCTTACTCTACAATCAGCAAGTGCCTTGGAAATTGTTTTTGCCTTCTTGCGAATCCCAATAGGAGTATAGGGTGAGCTGAGCTTTTTGGATGGCTGGACACCCCTCTTGGACATCAAACTCTTTATAGCTGAATTCGTATCTTTTTGTGCCTGAAGCAACTCTTCAACCTTGTTTATCAAACCTTCCATTTTCAGCCTGCAAGTACTGCATTCACAAGCACAAGAATACGCCTTGGAGGAACCGGTACCAACTGAAGAATTTCTACCCAACCTATAAGGGATATCTGTGGTCTGCCCACCACCACCACTTTGGGGAGTATATCCACCAACACCACCACCACCATCATCTCTTCTTTTATCAGCAAGACCTTTCACTGCTTGTCTTGCAACATCAACAGCAGTATTCATATCAACAACATCACCAATACCAAAACCATCACCATCACCACCACCAACTCCATCACCACCACCATCAACAACACTAGCCCTTATGATGGTTGTGGCTCCATCCAATTCTTCTTTTATCTGATCAATCAATTCATCATACACAGATTCCCTATGCCCTAAACTAACAAGGCATGGCATCTGCACCTCTCGTTTTGTCAGGAAAAGCCTTAGATGTACAACCTACAACAAACAAACAGATATATTCAACCAATAAGTGTGTAATCTGTTGGAACAACCCCCACATATGTTTCAACAACCTCTTAGGTTGTTGCAGCATATTCTTTAGCTGTTGGAAAAACCAAAATAGCTGCTGCAGCTTCCTCTGCAACTGTTCTGATATTTTCGAACAGATTGTGAACCTATTGCAACAACTGATCAAGTTGTTCCAACATCTTCGGAGTTGTTGCAACATATTCACTATCTGTTGGAAAATATCAGAACAGTTGCTGCAACTTCCTCAGCAACTATTTTGATTTTTCCAACATATTCTGAGGTTGTTGTAGCAGATAAATGTATCTGTTGCAACAAGTAGTTACTTGTTATAAAACTATTCAGGGATATTTTCCAACAGATTCTGACTTACTGCTTCCTTGGGGGGGTTAAAAGGATCAAGATTCATTTTTTTGTTGCTATTTTTGGTAGTCAACCATCTGAGGATCCTTGGAAAACAAACTTCTTCTGAGTAGTCCTTGCCTTGACTCCGTAGGTGAGGAATGACTTCAAATGCCCAAGCCTAGAAAAAATTATGCCACCACAAATCAGAATAATCAATGAAGGAAAATAATTAAAAAGATAAAACATTGAAGAAAGAAAGTTTACCATGAAGGCCCAAGGGAAGCCATAGATGTTGGAAGTCTTCACATTAGGGTTCAAAGCTTTGCACAAATATTCAACAGTTAACTTAAAACTTTTATGACCCCATGGATAGTTATTGAATGCCTCATGATCCTCCGACAGTTTAATCAAACCAAGTTCTATATTATTCTTTACATCCCTTGCCCAAAGAATAGAATTTACAAACCAAACTAAGCACAATGACTCCCTGTGCTTTCTTGACATAGTTTCTGACTTCAAGTCTGCTAGCAAATCCGCTGCCTTATAGATCTTTCCACAAACGTCCACTAAATCCAAATCATCGTCAACCTTGGCTTTGCCTTTCTTGCCTTTCTTGGCTGCGTTGGATGACTTGGGTGTCTTGGCTCCCTTGGATGACTTGGGTGTCATGGCTCCCTTATTTAATGTAACTGTAGGAAGAGGCTGAGAAGGATCATGACACCTCAGTCTGGTGATTATGGAAAACTCCTTGATGCCAAAACAAATTGGCATGCCGCAGTAGTTTATCCATATCTCATCAGTTTTGCTGCAAATAATTATTCGTTTGAGAAGACCATACACAATGGTCATTTGAAACCTTGCATTGTTGTCCTCAGGCAAATCTAGATACAAGCCAAAACATGTGGCCCTGAAGAAATCCTCCCAAGTCCTCCTCCTGAAGTATCTTCCTAAAGTAATCAAAGGGCTTGCCCATGACTGATTTTACAACAAGATCACCATTCAAATCACCTAGTTTATCCATCGGCATCTGTACACGGAACTTCTCAATACTGAAAATTTTGAAAACTTCATCAGTGGAAGGTCTGTCAATATCAGTCCCAATAGAAGAATCAACAACCCCGGTCGCCCACCTTTCAAAAGATGCAATTTTATCCTCTTCATTGTCATCATTATTTACATCATCATCATCATCTTCTTCTTCTTCTTCTTCTTCTTCTTCTTCTTCTTCTTCTTCTTCTTCTTCTTCTTCTGCTTCTGCTTCTGCTTCTTCTTCTTTATTTTCATCATTGTTTTCTTCTTCTTCTCTTTCTTCTTCTTGTTCTTCTTCTTGTTCTTCTTGTTCTTCTATTTCTTCTTCTTCTTCTTCTTCTTCTTCTTCTTCTTCTTCTTCTTCTTCTTCTTCTTCGGCTTCTTCTTCTTCTTCTTCTTCTTCTTCTTCTTCTTCTTCTTCTATTTCTTCTTCTTCTTCTATTTCTTCTTCTTCTTCGGCTTCTTCTTCTTCTTCTTCTTCTTCTTCTTCTTCTTCTTCTTCTTCTTCTTCTTCTTCTTCTTCTTCTTCTTCTTCTTCTTCGGCTTCTTCTTCTTCTTCGGCTTCTTCTCTTTCTTCTTCTTGTTCTTCTTCTTGTTCTTCTTGTTCTTCTATTTCTTCTTCTTCTTCTTCTTCTTCTTCTTCTTCTTCTTCTTCTTCTTCGGCTTCTTCTTCTTCTTCGGCTTCTTCTTCTTCTTCTTCTTTATTTTCTTCTTCTTCTTTATTTTCTTCTTCTTCTTCTTCTTCTTCTTCTTTATCTTGTTCATCTACTTGATCTTCTTTACTTTCTTGGCCAAAAACTCCTACTTGAGAGGTTTCCTGATCAACAGTTTGTTCATAAAGAATATTTTCCTGTTCAGCAAGATCATCTAATGATGGCCCCTTAGCTCTTTTACTAACTGTAGATGATTCCTCCCCTTTTCTTTTTTGTGAAGACATTTTATCTGCACACAGGAGATAAGCAAAAACACTTTCAATTGATTTGTGCACCATTTAAAGTAAATAAATAATGAATTTTTACAAGAGCTGAAGCATATGTTGCAACAAGTGTGTAATATATTGGAACAACTCCATCATATGTTCCAACAACTTCATAAGTTGTTGCAACAGATTATACATCTGTTGGAAAATATTAATACAGTTGCTGCAGCTTCCTCAGCAACTGTATTGATTCATTTCAGTAGATGGATAATCTGGTGCAACAACTGGTAAAGTTGTTGGAACATATGATTGAGTTGTTCCAACAGACTAATCTGTTGGAAACCATCAGAACAGTTGCTGCAGCTTCCTCAACAACTGTTTTAACAATTTTCAACAGATTTTAAATTTGTTGCAACAACATATTCACTTGCTGCAACAACCTCAACAACTGTTGGATTTTTACTAACAGATTAGAAATCTGTTGCAACAGATTACTCAGCTGTTGGGTAAAAACAAATAAAAATGGCAAGGCCATTTTTCCTAAGCCTTACAAGGACAACAACATCTATTTCACTATCAGCCTGCAATATCAGTGTATTACAAACACACAACAGTCAAAAATTGAACAAAATACACAGCATTGCATAGACACCCTGCCCATGTTCTTCCTCTTCTTCTTTAACCAAAATTAGTCATTTTCGTACTTTTTTTTCAAAACCCTAACTTTTGAACCAGAAAAACATTTGTTTCAATACAAACACACAACCATCACAAGTTAAACAAAATAAACCAACCTCAACTGTCAAACAAGTGCTGAAGTTGTTGCAACAACTTACTCAGTTGTTGGAAAAAATCCAAAAAAAATTCAAACCCTTTTTTCGAAACCCCAAGAGAACAAGAACACAAACAGTACCAAAAACCGTAATTTCACAACCACTTACACTATTTAACAACACAGAAACCCCAACAAGTGGAACAAATAGAGCAAATGCGGGTTTTGTCAAGCCCAACAAGCCCTTTTTTCGAACTCCTAAGGAGAACGAGAACACAAACAACACCAAAAACCAAAATTTCACAACCACATACACTATTTACAAACACACAAACCCTAACAACTCGAACAAATATAGCAAATAAGGGTTTCTCAAGCATTGAACAACAAAATAAACAACATTGCAGACAAACCCATGTTATTCTTCTTCTTCTCTGACCAAAATCATCATTTTCTCACTTTGATTTCAAAACCCTAACTATAAAAGAAGAAAAAGTTGAGCGATTTTACCTGAGAGAAATAGAGAGCAGCAGTTTGTATGAGAGTCGTCTTTTGAAGAGGTTGAAGACGGTTTCAAGAAGCACATTTAGCAGTTGAGATCAATTCGTGGGTTTGAAGTTGAAAGTTTGAAGGAGCAGTTGAGATCAGTTCCTGTTTTGAATGAAGTTCGTGTGGTTTGATATTGGACCGATGTTGATTTTGAAATAAATGGGGGTTGGATTAAATTATTTGGGGTCTTGTTTGTATTTTATAAAAGATTAACAAGTTTGGCAAAATACAATTTCAACCTGAATTTTCTTAATCCCAAATTTAATTGGGTTTTGACTTGATGTGGTCCCTACAAGTCACCTCTAGTAATTTCCAAACTTAAAAGTCACCTTTACTTAAATTTTCGATGTATATGCCTACTTTTATAAGTGAAATAAATATCCTAACTTCTATAAGATTTAACTACAATCTCAACTTTTAAATACACATTAAATACTTTTATTGTTACTTCAAAACTGCTGACTAAATCTCCTCATATGTATAGTTAGTGTGCATCGAGATTTGGCTGGAGTGGGTAATCCGAATACCCGACCCGTTTCTGATTTTTTCTAAAGAATAGAGCTTAGTGGATTGGACGCGGACACAAAGAGTATGGTGGATGGTGCTCCCTATTTGGATTACATTTGGGTAATTGGAGTTAGGTAGGGCCACAAGATTTGATGATCTGGTCAATGAAAAGTGCAAAGCAATGTTGAGAAGATAATGGGGGGAATACACATGAGTTGAGTTTGTGTTTGTCAAAAAGTATAGTTTAGAGAGAGGCAAACAACTATGTCGACTTTTTGGTAAATAAAGATTTGTTTGTATGAGAGAATGCAATTAAAGAAGTGTAATTTTTGCTCTTAGCAGATTTAAGTAGTGTAGCGTATGAATGAGTCTAGAAACTTTTAGAATTTTTCATTGTACCAAAAAAGAAAAAAAATTATGGTGAGCTAGTTTTTTTCCCATTAAACCTAGTTTCTGTGTTTGTTTTGTAATTTTTAGTTTTAAGATATGTTCTACATACATTCAACATTGAAGGTTACAAGTTTCTACACGATAGTGTTGTTGAGATTTCTTGGCAATAAATTACAATGGAAAAAAAGAAAAAGAAATGGGACTAAACAAAGGACTTTTTTTTAAAAGCCACCAGAAAGGTGGAATTTTATTGATAAAGAAAATTATGTACATATCAATCCAAAGTGATTGATCAAAGAAAAGAAACAACAAAAGAGGGGGGGGGGGGGGGGGGTCAATCCAAAAGTGATTGATCAAAGATGGAAAAACAACAAGTGGAAATGGAAATACAGATGGAGAATGTAACAGATTAGTAACAACTAATAATCCATGGGTCTTGACTTGATAACACCTATCACACCTTCAAAGTCTCACAGGTGGAATGTTTCAAATCATATGAATCATTCTTTAGGCAATCTTGAATGTAGTTGTATTCATCTGTGGGCATCTTCTGCTGTATATAATCTAGGCCACTCTCAAACTTGTACCATTACCAAAACAGCATGAACCATAGCATGGACTGTTATAACATCCATATTAAGGAATGAGCATGATAAACATACTAATACCACCCTAACACAGATGTTGCATCAGTCCATACTAGTGCTAGTTCAGTCTGCATATTGGAAATGGCTCTTCTGTATGCCTGATCATCAGTCTGGAGCTCTATCTTGTATTGTTCTTATTCTCAAATTTGGAATTCCAGCATTTTCTATATTCAATGTCCTCCTAGCTTGACTTGGTAACTCATGGAAACTATTGAAGTGAGTTGTACCTGCAAAATCAAACACCATGGTGGTTAAAAAATCAGCAAGTCCATTCCCTTCTCTGTATATGTGCACCACAGTCACCATCTGATCTCTTCTCATTCTTTGGATGTCCTCCATCACCATTGAAATACCCCATTTTGGATTTTCCATTCTGCAGCAAGGATCATCTTCATTGCTATTGAGTCAGTCTCTATAATCAGTAGGACTAGTTGCTTATCTAAGCAATATATCAACCCCATTCTAATAGCCTCAGCTTCTGCTACCAAATTTGACCCATCTTGTAACTTCTTAGCAGCAGCATACACCAAATCTCCCTCTTCATTCCTGATGCAACAAGCAGCAGGTTGGCCCTGCATTACCTTTAGTAGCTCCATCAGTATTACACTTAAACCACCCAGCTGCAGGTCTCATCCACCTTATCACTTTATAAGCAACGGTAGGTTTATACTCTTCAAAAAACTGCACACTGTGATGCCACCTTTTTGGAACATTCAGCCCAGGGAACAACACCTTGCATAGCAAATGTATGTTCAGATTGATATCATATGTCACCCTATTAAAAGTCATGGTGCCTTTAATTGATTGTTTCTTTATTTCCATATTTGCCAAACAATAAAAGCAGGAACAACTTTAAAAACAAGTTTCAACTTATAATGACATTTTGCCTCCCACCAGTTCATGGTCAATCCAGCTGCTGCAGTAATGACACTCCAAACTTTAGCAGCAAAATCTCGATAGAGAAATACATGATTAATGGATTCAGGCTGAGTAGAATTACAACAGCAACATTTAGAAACTATCGCAATGCCAATGCTTGCCACCACCTCATCCACTGGCACTTTAAACTTCCAAAGTCTCCATAAGAAGAAGGAAATCTTGAATGGCACACCCTTGATCCACATGTTATGAAAAGGCACTGTTACATTGGCTCTTTGTCTTAGCAACTCCCATGCACTGGCTACAGTAAACTTTCCTGAGCTAGTCATCATCCACCATGGTGTATCCCATTCATTAGATGCATGCTTAATGTAAATTTCCTATGCTATATGCTACACAATATCTTCAGGGAATAACTGCAGGAGTTTTTGGACATTCCAGGTGCCATTTGACATTAATTCAGCCACATCTTCAACCTGATCATTGACTGGCCAGCTATAAGGAACCATAAAGTTAAGAGCACCTAGTTTAGTCCAGTTACCAAACCAACATTAGAACTCCCAATCATAGGTTCCCACCATATTGCTTGCTCAGTACTGTCTCTTTCCTCTAGTATCATCTTCCAAACCTGAGACCCTCCTTTCCATTATACTAACTGAGGGATCTGCTTCTTTCAATACTTATTCAACATGAAGTTAGCCCAGAGAGAGCTCGAAGTTCTAAGCTTCCAAAAAGGTTTAGCACATAAATCTTTTGACATGTCAAAGATGGACCTGAACCCCAACCCTCCTTCATGTTTAGGTAAGCACATATTAAGCCGTGATGACCAGTGTCTGTTTCTCCCTTCTTCCTTATTATTCCAAAAGAACTTTGCAAAGATCTTATGCAGCTCTTTTATAACACATTTTTGTGGCCTGATAGCAGATAGTATATAGATTGGAATGGTTTGGAGAACACTAGTGATTAATACTACTTTTCCACCATAAGACAACATTTTCCCTTTCCATGTTTGCAACTTGTCCTTGACTTTCTTTAACAGATTAGTATAATCAACTTTTCTCTTCCTTGCATGAGTAATTGGACAACCAAGATACGTAAAAGGGAATTGACCTCTGACAAATCCTGTTACTGCTTCCACCTGTTGAATCAGCTGATTTGATACCTTGTTGAACATATAGAAAGAACTTTTCCTCTTATTTATCAACTGTCCAGCTATTCTTTCATAATCTTGAAGAGTATCCATGATCAGTTGCAAAGAATTACTCTCTGCAGATGAGAATATGATGGTATCATCTGCATAAGCAAGGTGATTCAATGCAGAACTCCACTTTGGCATCCCATAGCTTGTAAAAGCTGATTAATCAAATAAGGAGTTCAATGCTCTTGAAAGTACTTCTGCAGAAATGATGAATAGAGCAGGAGAGAGGGGGTCTCCCTGCTTGATTCCTCTTGTTGAATGAAAGAAACCATGAGCATGGACATTCAACAGCACAGAATACTAGTTATTTTCCAATAGTCTCCATATTAAATAAATGAATACCTCAGAAAATCCCATTTTCTTCATTACCTTCCAGAGATATAGCCATGAAACTCTGTCATATGCTTTTGTCATATCCAACTTAATAACAACATTGGCAGGTTTCCCTCTCTTCCTTATGTCTGTAATAATTTCCTGTGTCAACAATACATTCTCAATAATATTCCTGCCCTTGACAAATCCTGATTTGTTAGAAGATATCACAGCTGGTAACAGTCTATCAAGCCTGTCATGCACCACTCTAGAGATGACCTTACTAACGAAGTTGCTGAGGCTTATAGGCCTCATATTAGAAAATGTTTCCACCACATTCTTCTTTGGCAACAGTACTAAGTTAGTGTGAGTAATTGACTTAGGAAGGGTCTGACCCTCATAGAAAGCTTTAACTACATTAACCACATCAACTTTGATCACTTCCCAACACTTCTGATAAAATATCCCAGAAAAACCATCTGGTCCACAAGCACTGTCACCTGATAATTCAAAAACAGCTTTCTTCACTTCTTCCATAGTAGGTTGGTCTGCAAGCAATACATTATCCTCATCCTTAATCATTTCAGGAACATGATTAAGAATAGGAGATTCTTCAATCTGATCTTCTTGAGAAAACTGCCTATGATAGAATGAAACAGCCTCATCAGCAAGTTTGTCAGCTTCCTCTAACCACACGCCATCAGCATTTTTAATTCTCCTGACTTGGATTTTGTTCCACTTACCTTTGACCAAACTATGAAAAAACCTTGTAATTTTATCACCTTCTGAGAAACAGTCATTCTAGCTTTTTGTCGCTAAAATTTTTCTTCATAATGCAAGTATAGTTTAAGTTCAACTTGAGCCCTTTGCATCACCATTCTATTCTCTTCTGAAGGATCCTCCTCAAACAGTTGTTCTTTAATTTTGACTATATCCTCTCTGATAACCAGTTGCTTAAAGATATCTCCAAAAGTCTCCTTGCTCCACTTACTTAAAGCAATTTTCACCTTTTTCAGCTTGAGTTTAAATGACAGGAACACATCTTCAGACAATTCTTCTTCCTACTGTTGTCTAACAAGGTCTAGAAAGGAATCATGCTGCATCCAGAATTTAAGAAATATGAATGGCTTAAAATAGTTCTACACCTGATCCCCACAAGTTAAAAGTAATGGAGCATGATCAGATCCTGTTCTAGACAAATATTCCACCTTTAAATTGCCAAACCAATCTTGAAATAGCTCATTATGCAACATTCTATCCAGCCTCTTAAAAATACAATAATTAGCAGCCCTACCATTCCACCATGTGAAAGGACTCCCTTTAAAAGGAATCTCATGCAGTTCACAAGAATTCATGCAGAATGCAAAATCTTCATACTCTTGTGGGGAAACTGGCAAACCTCCTATTTTTTCCTCTTCATTTAAAATGATATTGAAATCACCACCAATCAGCCAAGGGAATGCCATGTTACTTGCCACACCATACATATCATCCCACAACTGCAATCTATCCCCTTCATTACATTTAGCATAAATCATTGAAACCACCATTGCTTTATTCAGATCTTGGAAGAACAATTTATTAGTAATAGATTGTTCAGTATCCAGAAGTACTTCTACATCTACTTTGTCTTGAACAAAGAACCAGATTTTACCATTACAATTGAAATTGGCATTAGGCATACCAAGTTTCCTTCTATACTTCTGAATCTGTCTCTGATGTTGAAAAGGTTCCATCAGAGCCACCAAGAAAAATTTATGATCTCTATGTAACATTTGAACTCTATGGAAAGCTTTTTGAGAATTCACTGATCTGATGTTCCAAAAAAAAGATTTACCAATCATTTAGAAGACTTCTTTAAGTTACCCCTTTTTGGCATGATCTTTACTACTTGTTGAACTTTTGAGACACCTTGTTTCTTCCCTTTTTTGCCCCTTTACCTTGTGTTTTTGGAGAAATTCCTGCTTCATTATAGACCTTTTGAAGAATAATTTCTTTAAGGGCACTATTAGCATCTTCTTTCATTAGATTGTCCAGGGCCTTATTTTCCTTCTCATCTTGTAGATTATGAGAAACAACATCATGCAATGTTTTGTTAGGAGATAGCTTTTTACCTACATTCAGTGGCTGAACTTCCTTAATTTTAGGGACAATAGCCAGGGCCAAATTTCCTTCCTGGGGATAAGAACTTCTCTCAGGAGGATAAGATCTAACAATCTGCAAGTTGTTTGGACAGGCATCATCCATATCAACCACAAATTCCTCCTTCTCATTTTCTTGAGACATTTCAGTTGCATCCACCTAGTGACTGTCTGTGCTTATGCAAATATCTTCCTTTGACTTACAATCCATGTTAAAAACTACTTCTTCCATATGACTATTAGTTTCGGTCTTGTCTTCATCCATGCTGTCATCCACCCTCCCAGGGACTTCTGACTTCCCTTTAGATAATGACATATTTGTAGGAGAGGCTTGTGTGTTGTCAATTTCTTTACTACCATGAACCTCTACTGAGCTTATGTCAACATCCTCTACCTCATACATCTCTCCAAGTTGCTCCAGCTTCTCAATCTACTTTGGAACACTATGATTTGAAGCAACTTGATCCTCCACCATGTCTAATGGCTTGTCAAGGTTAGGCACTACAAAACTTGTAGTTTTTTCCATACTTACTGCATGATCAGGAGCTGAGCCTGAGTTAACTAGACCCACATCATGCTCCTTCTTGTCAGCCACTGGAGCATTTTGTAGAGCAATCAACTGTTGACCATGAGTGTTGATCACAACATCTTGTTTACTTGGCTCATTAGAACTAATTAACTCTTGATCCTGAGGGACAGCAGCATTATTAAGTTCATAATCTTCACCACTGGACTCACCATTGTTTCCATCATTATCATTTGTTAGACTCTGATCTTGTAACACATCAAAATTGTTTTGAACTATCACCATTGAATCCTTATTCTCTTTTGTATTCACCTCTAACACCTCTGAAGCTGCACTATCCTGCTTAAGACCATTAAGATCTCTATTGTCTTTAACAATATTCCGATTTCCAGGATTGCCAAGAATCCTTCCACAAGATAACATCCTAGCATTAAACCTCCTTCGATTATGATGAAACTGTTTCTTCTAAGGCTGAGAAGCCTGAACATCCTCCTTGACCATTACTTCGTTGCCTTTTCCTGCAGTATCAGGTGCTAATTTCTCATTATCATCATCAAAGGCTGCTAATTCAGGATGGAGTTTCCAACATTCACTCTCATCGTGGCCTTGTAACCTATATTCTTTACAATACTTTGGAAGGTAATCGTATTGAATCTTCACTTTATCAACTCTAACCTCCTTAGTTTCCTCATCCTCTATCTCCATATCTACATAACTAGGGAGATCTGCTAATAAGCCCATGATAACTTTAACTCTTGCATAACTTGGCCTTGTGCGATTTATAGTGGCCAGATCCACTTGTAAAGGTATCCCAACAGCAGAAGCTAGAGAAAACAAAGCTTCTTTCACAAAGAACGTAGGCAACAGATAAGGAAAAGATATCACAGATATAACCTATGATGTCTCTTCATCAACTTTAAACTTAGAGTCATAAATCAAAGGCCCCATTTGATAAGAATAACCATCTCTTGACTGCAAGTGGTACACACCCTTGGAACATAGATTAACAAAATCCTCCTTTGTTGATAATCTAATAAGGACATGTCTATCACGAAACAATCCAATCTGGCACTTTCCTTTCATCCCACATTGCTCTGGGATAAGTGTTCTGAGTTCCTCCAATGATGGCCATCCATATGAGAATTTACCAACGACTGCATGTTTCAAATCCTCCAGAGATTCCATATGATCCACCTTCTTTTGTGTCCAACAAAGCACAGGAACACCATTACGATAATCTACCTTCTTTACATGAATACTTGACGTAGGGTTTTGCATGGGGTTAGGGTTTATAGGTTGAAAGATTTTTCTAAAGTCTAGTTTATGAATTGTCAGGTCATTGCGGGCATTGTCAATGGTTGGAATAGGTGCAGTAGAAGTCTAGCCAGCCAACAGAGGTGGCTGACCAGCGGCCACGGTGGCCATTTAGCCGGCGGCGTAGGTTTATGATTTAGGGTTTTACATGGAAGGCTAGGGTTTCTGGAGAGCTTTTTCCTTTTGCATAATTCTCTTCTTATTTCAACAAAAAATGACTAAATAAAAGACTCAAGGTGTTAAAGAAAACAAAATTAATTAGCAACCTCAAAAGTGACGGTAGTGGGTATAAATATATATGTACTTGCAGCAAAGATAAAGCAGGAAATGAACGATGAATAGAGAATATAATGCAGAGTGGAGTGTGCCCACCACACTCCCACCAATACCAAAAGTAGCCTAACAATCAACAACACTAGAGGTTTCCCTTAAATTCACTTAACATAAAAAGGGGAACATACTACTCTCTCCGTCCCAAAAAGACTGTCTTACTTTCCTTATTAGTTGTCTAGAAATAGAAACAATTTAACTTTATGAGATGATTTACAGCCACACAAATATCTAAGACTTGTTTTGAACCACACATTTCAAAAGCCTTCCTTTATTTCTTAAACTCCGTGCCAAGTTAAACTAAGACAATCTTTTTAAGACGGAGGGATTAATTATTACGACATTAAAAATGACATTTTTTTTGTCGGTCCACTCAAACAAGTTTTGACATGTTTGGAATTTGTTTACCCTAAAAAGAGTACAGGTAAATTTATTTGTCGTTTAAAGGATACGTGAATTAATTTGTTATAAATAATGAATAAATAGTTGATAACAAGTAAGAAAAATCAAGTCAATAAGTCAATTATAGCAGGAATGGAATAATTGAGCCTGGGCTTGTATGATCCTCGGGGAGAATTCTTTGATAAGTTTTCCTCCAGTGGAGTACTTGCACGCTTTAGCTTTTGATAACTAAGTGTTAATCCGGAGCAAAATAATAATAAAAATATGCAAATTATAACGACTGGATGGTATAAATCAGTGTAAGAAGTCGTATTTCGATGATCTTTATAGTGAGCTATTAGGCTCCTTTTATAGTTGATAATAATCAGCTTTGAGCTGTAAATCTAGCCTAATAATGGGTACTAATGGAACATAAATGCTACTTTAATTCTAAAGTGTAATGTTTGCTACGAATATGGACCGGTCATGTAACGTTCACCTTCCACAAATGACCCAAACCAACTAGTCCGGAAGAGTTACTCCGGATTTATTCGGGACTTCTTCTTCCGACCAAACAAAATGACTATGCAATGCTTTAACTCCAACATCCACATGTCCCATTCCTATCATGCCACGTGTCGAGCCTTATTTTGTTATGTATATATATAGTCCCCCCCCCCCCCCCCCACTTCCCGGTGGAAAGAAGTGATACCGGTGAGTGGTTTTTGAAATGTCACCGAGACAATGACCTTGTGGCGGGAAATTATTTCTTCTGACTCTTGATGTGATGTACGTCTCTTCGATTCTGGCATTTCTGTCCTCGTGCCTTCCCCAGACTGGCTAAATTGGACAGTTCGGATTTTGAATCATTTCGTAATAATGAAGGTCTATATGATAGAAACTCCAAAGCCCTTCCAAATCACTTTTTGTATTTCTTAAATTCCTCTATTCATCCTTCATCTTCTTAATTTCTTTTTGCCTTCAAACCAATTTCCCATCTCCTAATATTGTGAATCGCCATTCTAATCATAAAAAGCATGGCCAAGGCCAGACCTTCATCCACTCCTGCTCCATCTTCTTCATCAGCCTTTTTTCCACCGTTTGCCTGCGACGGCGCCGTCAGTCTCAATCTCCGAGTTCTAGTTAAAGAATCCTTTTATTCATACATCGCTCGTTCAACTTCAATGATGACTTTACCCCAAAGAAGGCACTTACTCAAAGCGATAGAGGTGAGATGGTCAAAACTACCCTTCTTCCATTACTGTTGCTACTCTCAAAATAGTCCAAGAGGACTGCAAATGGGGAACCCTCTCCAAAATCATTGTTCCTGACCTCGATGACGATGTCACCAAACTCCGGCCGGTTTTTTCCAATGTATATACATATTCATTTACATTTGGCCTTGTCACGCCCCAACTTGGGGAACATGCGGGCACCTACCATTTTCTACCTCGGTAGGCGAACCAATCCCTTAATCAACCACCAATAGCAATACAGTAAATTCAACACCCATTAATAATAATATAATAGTTCTTGCCTAAATAAGAAGTACTACAAGTGTGGAAATACATCAATCCCAAATCTGGTCTAAATGGTACAAGAGCTACTAATAATACAAGTCTGGCACAGTCAACATGTCTTAAAATAGAAATACTATCTCGAAAATAGAAAAGACAAGTAAGCAGAAGAATCTCCGGGCTGCAGAATCCATCAAGCAAGCTCACCCTAGAAACTCTGACTGGAATCCTCGGGATCAACCTCGAGGAATAGAGACTCTCCAACAACGTACTCTGCACTCATAGAAAGAGTATAGCAAGTTAGTATCAGTACAAAACAACTGTATTTAGTAGGCATCATAGGCCAACAACAGTTAGAAAATCATATATAGAAGAAAGAGACTGAAAAAGTAGGCATGCTCACAATCAGATAAAACTCAAAACAGTCCAAAAATCGAATCCAGTTCCAAATCACAAAGTCTAGTATATCACCTCAATTTCCACAATAAGTCTGAAACACAATCTCAAGAACCACTAACAAGTACACGTACCACCAAAGATCAACCAACAAGTCCAATAAAATGTCATAAGTAACTATGAGATGAATGCAATGCAAATGCAATGATACGCACATGCTTCGGGCGGAATATCTCGTCCCCTCGACAGTCATGACCAATGGGGGGACCGCTAAGTCCATGTACCTGCTGCGGAATGCACAACCCGATCCCAATTAGTGTTGCGGTGCATGCAACCCGATCCGAGTGTTTTGGCGCGCAACCCGATCTCAATATATGTATAAATGAGTGAATGCATGATAACAATGCCAACAAGAATATATGAATCAATGGTGCCCCACATGGACACAATTCCCACTCACAATATCAATATCATAACCCTTATTTCCTTTCCAGCAACCTCAATCATGATAAATATGCTTTCCGACACAGAAGTAATCATTAAGGATCAACTCTAGAATCAATCACGTGGCGACAAGTCCACAACTCACAAATAATGAACAACTCAATAGAACACATAAGGCGACAAGACATAATCAACAACAATACCAACCTAAGTATTCCATCCCAACTTCATACCCAAAGGTTTACATGCTTTCTCCAACAATCACTATCTTTACATATGACTCGCTAACCGAAGTCTAACAAAAAAGGTAAGCTGTAACTTACCTGGAAAGTTAAACATGAGCCACGAATCGTCACACCTTGGCCTTGCCCTTTCGCAGCGCCTCTAAGTACTCAAAGTCTATTTATAATCAAATTTTATATTAAAAACCATGAATAAAAACACCCATATTGCTATACTTCTAGTTAGGTCAAATTCCAACCTAAAGGGATTTGGGGAAACAGGCCCACAAGGGTAAAACGGGAAATTGAAAGATGGAACATGCAATTCAAACTCTAGGTGATCAAACCCACTAATCAATTGCTAAAACAACTCAAGATTAAGCCTAATTCGGATTTAAAGTAAAACACCCATGTTGTAGGTTGTACGTCCACCAAAACAATATATGGGGGACCTGGTTAAGTACCAGTTCCCTTATGTAATGCAGTAGGTAAAGAAGGGACTGTTTCTACCATGAAAAACTCCTTGCTCAAGGGATTAAAAATCACGACCTACCCCAGTAGGATTTCAACTCTATTAACCGAGCAAACTCAGGTTCCAACTCTGTTACAAGCTAGAAGTTAACTCCCATAATCCCTCACCCTTACAATAATTCTTATGCAACCCTCACACTTGAATACCCCTAGCCAAGCACACTAATACACCTAGACTCACTCCATCCTAGTGTATCACTCAAAGGCACCGTTTGAGAATTCACCGTGACTAACTCTAACCACATACTAATACAACTAAGCTAACTCTAGCCTAGTGTACCACTCAAGAGCTTATGGATGCAACCTTGAGAATTTTGAACACCTACAAACAGCTTTCTTTTTGGGAAGAGTAGGTTCACAGTTTAAGCACAAGTAAACGAAGACTTATAACAACCTAAAGAACATAGACAATAGCTTGTGTATGGATCAGGTTCTTCGGCTTGTAGATGGCTCTGTGCTTAAGGGCACTTGAGAAACTTGTGTAGGAAGATTCTGCACAATATGAATTAGGTTTTTCAAGTCTACTCAATATGTTGCCATCATGTTGTATATATAGTAGGAGCATGTGGGATGGATAGAGACCACTTATTCGTTTTGACCTAAAGCATAGGCCAACTCACAGTTGTACTCATATGCAGCAAGTGGCTCGGCTTTACAGCTATTCTCTACTGACGGTGCAAGGTGCACAGAGAGCAGGTTACAGAACAGGTCTCTATCTAGTTCTGAAGTAGTTTGACAATCATCAAAACATAAATGCACTTAGACTTATCAATTTACCCTTTTTTGATGACGACAAACTCATAGACGATGTTCCCCATGAAAACCGCCTTCCCACTTGTTCCCCCTGCCAAGCAGACCATCATTTTAGAGCATCTGCAATATGTTAGCGATGACGCAACACATTTCTACAGCATATCTAACATGTTAGCAGCAACACAACACATTTCTACAGCATATCTTCCCCCTTAGTTCTGCAGCATGTCTTCCCCCTTGATCTGATCACAGTACAGTTCATTCACTTATGCTGATCACATTACAGTTCACAACCAGATGTACTGATTCATATCATCAACAATATCTTCCCTCTTTTGGCATCATCAAAAAGATTCAGTGACACCCTCTCAGAGCTATAAAACATAAGTATACACGATAATAGAGATAACTTATGGCATAAACACAAAATAATCATTGCATTCATCAGATAAGTTTTCCCACGGGATGAAGTAACAATCATTATCCAAAAGCAGTAGTCTAAA
Organism: Lycium barbarum; assembly: GCF_019175385.1. Classification (NCBI taxonomy): domain Eukaryota; kingdom Viridiplantae; phylum Streptophyta; class Magnoliopsida; order Solanales; family Solanaceae; genus Lycium; species Lycium barbarum. Next base: position 29,387,202 of record NC_083337.1, read on the forward strand.
CATGTCACACCCCAAAACTCACACTAAACGTTACTGCATCCGATGTCATGAACAACATCGGAAGAACCTTATAGATCCATAATCATCAAGCCCATTTTTAATAATCTTTCATTATTTAATTAAAAAACTTATAAATAACAAGATAAATCGTGATCACAATTAGAAATAAAATCAGCGGAAGTTTAACATAAATAAATTAGTCGTAAACGTGGCAAACGCCCCAATAAGTCATACGCGACTTCAACAATCTACGCATAATTATGACAACTAGCTATGGAGCTTCTAAGTGACATAACAATATTCTAACTTTGGGACACAACCCAAAAACTAAAACAATAACTTTAAATAAAAGGGAGTCCCACGAACAAACATGTGGGCTCACAAATAAGTCTGGAAAGAAGTAAGTTCTCCTACTCCGTACACGTATCACGAACCTGCTCTTCTTCATTACCCAACATACCATCAAATACAACCATGGTATGCCTGAGTACTTGGTACTCAGTGAGTGTCTTGGGGACAATAAGGAACATAATAAAATAAGACATGGATAATTAGTGAAAACAGTTCCTATAGAATAATTTGAAATCAAAGAAAAGTTCAATCGTACCACTAAAAATCATCAATAGAAAACCACCAAGACAAGTATATATCTTTTCTTGATTCAAGACCAATATCATCAATAAGCCACTCACAGGCGAACAAGTTCATTATCATCAAGATGCCACTCACAGGAAAACAAATATACGAAACAAGCCACTCACAGGCAACTCAATCAATCGATACTCCAGGCTAGGAAACCACGGAGGCTAATCATCCCCTGCACTAGCACAACAATAGATACTCCGGGCTAGGAAGCAACGGAGGCTAATCATCCTCTGGACTAGCACAGCCATAGATACTCCGGTCTAGAAAGCAACAGAGGCTAATCATCCTCTAGACTAGCACAACCACAGATACTCCGGTCTAGGAAGCAACGGAGGCTAATCATCCTCTGGACTAGCACAACAATAGATGCACCGATCTATAAGCCTTGGAGGTCAATCGTCCTTTGGACTGACACAACAATACTCATATCGATATGTTAGGATCCATAATGGCTAATCGTCTTCTGGACTATCACAGCTTGCCCATACAGGCCCAAACACAAACAAGATACCAATCATAGCATATAAGCCTAATCACACATCATGGTATAGAAGCCCAATCCTTAATCATGCATGGAAGCTGAATCACAAGTCATATCATGATACTCAAATTACTCAGTTTAGATTATGTTCATCATCCCATTATAGGGGTACATCGAATCATTTCAGTTAGAGAGCTAGGTTCACTTCTTTAAACAAGTTTCAAGTGCAACACAATCCATTATAGGGCATTCACATGAGATAGTCAAGTTCATAAATTATCAAGTTTAAACATCCCTTATGGGTTAATTCAACTTCGAATGCCACAGCTTTATATCTCAAATTTTTAATGATCCTATAGAGAGAAAACAATCATGAATACGTATATATAATATAGTACAAACAAGGTTTAATGTGAGCTTGTCCCTAACATACACAAACCACAACTAAAGTCACACAAATCGTTTTAAAAGAGTATGCTCAAAAAGAGACATACAAATCACCTTTATAGTCAAAAAGGATTTTTAAAAAGAGACATACATCAAAAGAAGGTTTCAAAAGAGACATACCTCAAATCCCGCTAAAAGCTAGCAAAACGGAATTCCCAAGGTTCAACAATCAATCTACAGTGGATTTAGATGAGAAATGTTAAAGCTTTATTCTTTTCTACGAACTTTCTTTACGTTTCGAAAACTAGGGCTTTCTAAGCCTACAAACATGTTTTTGAACCTCATGTGAATCATTAGTGAATTACAATCGCGTAGTATAATCTATACTAGCCTAAAAGTCATTAATTAAATTAGGAAAACTAAAGTTCATACCTTTTAGACGAAGTTCTACACGCCCCTTTTTCTACACTCTACAGTTTTGAAGAATCTAGGGTTTGGAGAGATGAACTAAGATTAATTTGATATTAGATTGATGAAGTAATTGTCACGACCCAACTACAGGGCCATGATGGGTACTCGGAGCTACCCCACCGAGCACCACCTAACTCACTTGTAATCACATTCAATCTGAACATACACCGTTCTCATCATAAAACTCATTACGAGATAACCTTCATTTATTTACCAAACATATATATATACTACCCACACACATGTATCTACGAGCCTCTACTAGAATACTAGAATCATAAGGACGGGACAGGACCCCGCCATGCCCCAAATATATACACAAAAAAATATACCAGTAATCTGCAACTCCGGAGTAGTGGAGTGCTCCTGTATATCTGCTAATAAAGCTCCCTGTCTACCTGCGGGCATGAACGCAGCGTCCATAAAAGGAAGGACATCAGTACGAACAATGTACTGAGTATGTAAGGCATGAAAAATAATGTAATAAAGCAATAAGGAAACATGAGAGAAAGAGATAACCTGTATATCAAACTGCCTCTTAAGGCGAATACCACGCATGCTTAGCCTTTTAAGAATTTTTTTTTTATACATACCTAACATAATATCATCACTAGCCCGCGTCCGGGGTAATCATCTCACGCCACCCACTAGTGGTGACTGTCGGCCAACTAGGCACGGTGTACCTATCATCATCCATAAGCCGCCCACCGAAGTGGTGTCTGCCAGGCCAACTAGGCCCGGTGTAATCATACATAAAAATAAGCATGCATGAGAGCCCAATTAAAACCTACAACTCTATCGGAGTGACGTAAGGTCGGTTACCTTCGATTATATTATGGATCAATCATGATCGCCATGTCTCGCCTTGAAGGAACTAGTATTATGAGGTGAGACTATCAACAATGAGTAATATCAAGAAAATCATGCAATAGGATCATTAGTCTCATTATAGCATCATTTCATAAGCTTTAGAATCTCTATGAATAAAATCATCATAATCATCGTCATTATCATAGAACATGTCTTATCTCTTTCTCATAGGAAGCTCTTAGAAATCTTTAGCCTTCAACTTTGGGATATGAGAAAGTCATGGAAATATATAGGAATCATAGTATCGGAGTCATTCCTTTGAAAGAAAGGGACTGGCCTTACATACCTTTACGTCTCTTTAACTTTATCGACTAAACGCTTCCCCTCCAAGGTCACGATTCGTTGATCATATAAGAATGAATTTTAGATGAAGATACTTCACTTGAGAAAAAAAAACCCCAACTTCCATACCAAAGGAATTCTTGACTTCTATCAACCCTAGTGAGCTTCTTTACACTAGATTCTCTTGATTCTTGATGTTTAATCTTTGATTTCTCTTGAATTTGTGTTGATATGGTGGGTTAACGGAAGCTTAGAGAGCTTTAGGGTTTTATTCTTTAGGTGAAAAATAAGGCCTAAATCGTGGGAAACATCTATTTATAGGCTTAGGAAAAATTTCCACCGACTTCAATTTTTCTGCAAATTTCGGGCAAAGTACGGGTACTGTTAATCCCGTACTTTGAAGTATGGGTTACTGTTCATCCGAGGTAAAACAATTTCCAACTTTCTAGAATTTTTGGCAAAGTGCGGGACGCACTTTATTGTACGGGTCGTATTTTGCCCTGTACTTCACAGAAATGCGATCTGTCAGTTGCATTAGAAAGAAGACTCGCTGAACTTCAATTTACATAGGAGATATGACCCTCTTAAGTTGGACCAAGATTCTGTAACTCCTTATATTGTAGGAGATATGACCCTCTCAAGTTGGACCAAAATTTTTGTCCAAAATTCTTCCAAGTTTTTCCAAATTTTCAACGAACCTAATTTCTTCGATTCGCTTGATACCGAAACCTTTAAATACTTTTCTAACACTTATTAAAAGTCTTTCTTGACCTTATAGGGGTATCATATCCTCTCTGGACTCACGTTAGTTTTCTTACGATGACGCGAAAATTCACGCGGTGTAACATCCTTCCCCCCTTAGAAACATTCGTCCTCGAATGTTAAACTCTTAGGAATTCTACAAAACTTTCGCCAGAGTTTCCCTTGTAACAATACCACTACCAACCTGTCACAACAACACAAGATATAAAATGCCTCACAGGGATACAACAACAATAACAATTTTGGCCACATAGGACCAAGAAATCATCAAAAGAAGCATTACATACCTGGGGACAATGGCGTCTCATCTTGAATCTCTTCTGGGGGTGCAAATAAATGTGGATATCTAGATTTCATATCTTCTTCTGCTTCCCAAGTCATCTCTTCTCTATTATTTTTTCTCCATAGAACATTAACTGAGGCTACGTCTTTGGTTCTGAGCCTCTGAACTTGCCTATCGAGAATGGCAATAGGTACCTCTTCATAGGACAATTTCTCAGTAACTTGGACATCATCTACATGCACAATTTTAGAAGGATCTCCAATGCATTTATAAAGCATTGACACAGGAAAAAATGGGTGGACTGACTCAAGGTCTGAAGGTAGATCTAACTCACAAGCCACTTGGCCCACCTTGCGCACAATCTTGTAAGGCCCAATATACCGGGGACTAAGCTTTCCCTTCTTGCAAAATCTCATTGCACCCTTCATCGGCGACACTTTCAAGAATACCCAATCGTTAACTTGGAATTCCAAGTCTCGTCGATGATTGTCCGCATAAAATTTATGACGACTCTGGGCTATCAACAACCGGTCTCAGATAAGCTTGATGTTTTCTACCGCTTGTTGGATTAATTCTGGGCCTACGAACTTTGTCTCTCCTACCTCGAACCATCCAATTGGCGATCTACGCTTTCTCCCATAAAAGCCTCATATGGAGCCATTTGAATGCTAGAGTGATAACTATTGTTATATGCAAATTCAATTAGTGGCAAATGATCATCCCAATTACCTCTGAAGTCTAATACACATGCTCGCAACATATCTTCGAGGGTCTGAATGGTGCGCTCAGCTTGCTCATCAGTCTGTGGATGAAATGCTATGCTAAGTCTCACCTGAGTTCCCAAACCTTCTTGGAAGGACTTCCAGAAATTAGTTGTAAACTATGCTCCCCTATCACTGATAATCGATATAGGGACACCATGAAGTCGTACTATCTCTTTGAGATACAGCTTTGCATAATCTTCTGCTGAGTACGTAGTCCTGACTGGTAGAAACTGAGCTGACTTTGTTGTCACAACCCAACCCCATGGGCCATGACCAGTGCCTGAGATGGACACTCATATACGTACCCGTTAAACATAGTCAGGCTGACACTATAGACAATATAGGAATTGACAAGGATCCAAACGTTCACAATGTCACATATCAGGATAATCTGTCTCCTGAGGAGTCACAACCAATCACATCGTGATAAAATACGCAAGCCGACAAGGCTGCCACTATATATCGTTATAAAACGCAGGCCGACAAGGCTGCCACAACATGTCAATACCATACATAAGCCGACAAGGCTATCACAACATGTCAATACCATACGTAAGCCAGATAGACACAACTGAACAAAACTTATACATAACCCACACATATGTCTACAGACTCTAAGAGTATCGATAGCGAAATATGACGGGACAGGGCCCCATCGTACCCCTGGACAAACATGTATATATACAGCAAAAGATTTGTACCAAAATTCCAAGCTCCGGAACAATGGAGCTCTCCAAGACAGCTGAGTGGAAATCCTAAGCTAGAGGATCGCCAAATCGAGTATCTGTACCTGCGAGCATGAAACGCAGCCCCCCAAAGAAAGGGGGTCAGTACGAGATATGTACTGAGTATATAAAGCATGAAATACAATAAAGAGGATCTTGACTGAAATAAAGATCACAAGAGACAAGTATGACATTCAAAATACCAACACACTTGCCTTATGAAATGTAAATCGTGCATATCAATATCATATATCATACCCGGCCCATTATGGGACTCGGTGACATAATCATATCATCATCATATATATATATATATACCGTACCCGGCCCTCTAGTGAGGGACTCGGTGAATAAAGTCATCACATGACATCCTTGGCGCCATAATCACATCATCATATCGTCATATCATCGTATCATCACATCATCATATCATCATGTATATACATATACCGTACCCGACCCTCTAGTGACGGACTCGGTGAACAATGCAGTGAACTGTGCACGAGAACATACCCGGCCCGGGACTCGGTGAAAGATATATTGAGGCATGCACGAGAAGAGTAGTGAGTGACCATATACAAACCAAGTCATCATCTGAGGCTCGATAGAATAAGTAAAATAAACTAACACTTGAGTGTCAAAGGAGTCTGTCATGTCAAGTACCACTCAAATATCGTTATGGATTATGTCAATGGAACTTCGGGAATCATAGACACATATCAAGCTAACATGAAATAGCTTATGGAATTCAAGGACTCAATAGAATATTCAAAATGAACCATCTTTTGAAAATCAACACAATAGCCATATCCAGTACCTTTCGAATATCAATACGGATTATATCAAAATAGAGCTTCTGGAATCATATACACGTATCAAGACATAATGAATAGTTTCTGGAAATCAAGAACATTAGCCATCCTAGTGGCTCTAAGAATAGGAGCTTCTTTGGAGTCATATATACGTCGTCTGTTTGTTTCATAAAGATCATGCCAAAAAGAAAGAATGGTTAGCTTTACATACCTGTTTAAGGTTAATCGTAATCTCGTTCGCTTCGTTGCCCCTTTAGCCTATTTAATATAAAAGTAACGCTATCGTTCTTAAACTATACTTCCTAGCTCATAAATCTGTAACCAATGCCTATAGGACTCATTCTTTAACTTATACTTTCTTGATTAGCGTTTTCATTAGTTAAGGACTTAATGGAAATCGGGCAGCATTTCCCCTATATATTCGCCTAACCCGAATTTCCAATTATCCTCCTGTTATCACAGAAATACCAACAATAACAGCAATAGAGATATGCATACAAAATGCTTACAATTCATCCCATAAACAATTCTAACAATCCCAACAACCCTTCTTAATCCTTTTCGACCCACAATTTCATATAACAATGATCTCATGCATTTTCTTACTTCCAATTTCATCCAAACCAATTTTAATAATTCCATCACTACACTATTAATACAATTACACCACAAAATAAGAAAATCTTACCTAAATTTTCTCGGAGGAATTTCTACACTTAATTGCTCCAATTTCACAATTTCTTCTTCCCCAATTCAATATCCAATGTTGCTATCACCTCCTTGAACTTGTAATTCACTTGAAACTTGATCAAAATATTCAACAAAACAAATTTTTCTCCATCGCCATGGCTGGCCGAGAGCAGCCATGGAAGTTTTAATTTTTTTTCCTAACTTGATTTTTGGTAAAATGAATTCAAGTGTTGATTCCTTCATTTGCCAATTGTTTATATATGGCTCCCCATGAATTTCCACGTCCACCCCCTCTAATGACTCACAAAAATCTTTTTGTTGAATTGTTATTATTTTTTTTAACTAAAACGGGTGGGGCCCACACATAGTAATTAAGTTAATTAATTTTAATTAATCACTAATTTTTGCTTAATAATTTAATCACAATTAATTAGTCCCTAATCTCCAATAATATTTCTACACTAAATAAAATTTATAAACAATTTGTGTTCTAATTAAAATTCAAAATTAAAAGCTCCTATTTCGTATCCGAAAATGATCCCGTCTTTAACTTAAGTCAGTTGGCTTGCGAATAATCTCGACATATAAGAATACAGGATATAACATCCTTCCCCCCTTTAGAACATTCGTCCTCGAATGTTGAATTGGTCCTGTAAGTCTTATAAAAATTTCGGGGAAGTCTTCCTCATCACTAATACATATAGTTTCATCGATTAATCAATATAATCAAGTGAGGAGTTTAAGTTACCTGTAGGCGTAGGGAACAAGTAAGGGTACTTATTCTTCATCTCCTCCTCGGTTTCCCAGGTCATCTCTTCTCTATTGTTGTTTCGCCATAATACTTTGACGGAAGCCACGTCCTTGGTTCGCAATCTCCTAACCTGCCGATCAAGTATGGCTATAGGTTGCTCCTCGTAGGTTAACTCCTCTGTCACCTGGACATCATTCACGGGAAATACTCTGGAAGGATCGCCTATACATTTGCGAAGCATTGACACGTGAAAGACTGAATGTACTGCTCCCAAATCAGACGGTAGGTCCAACTCGTAGGCAACCCGACCTACCCTATGGATAATCTGATAAGGCCCAATGTACCTCGGGCTTAGCTTCCCTTTCTTGTTAAATCTCATGACACCCTTCATGGGTGACACCTTTAAGAACACCCAATCACCAACCTGAAATTCTAAGTGTCGACGTCGATTATCTGCATATGATTTCTGTCGACTCTGGGCTGCCAGTAACCTCTCCTGGATAAGCTTCACTTTATCAACAGCCTGCTGAATCATGTCTGGGCCTATTAATTTAGTTTCACCAACATCAAACCAGCCAATAGGTGACCTGCACTTCCTCCCATACAAGGCCTCATACGGTGCCATCTGAATACTCGAATGGTAGCTATTATTATAGGAAAACTCAATAAGTGGCAAATGATCATCCCAGCTACCCATGAAATCAATAATACAGGCCCGTAACATATCTTGTAGTGTCTGAATAGTACGCTCGGCCTGTCGGTCAGTCTGAGGGTGGAATGATGTGTTAAGACTCACTTGTGTCCCCAATCCCTCCTGGAAAGATCTCCAGAAGTTATCTGTAAACTGGGCTCCTCTATCAGAGATAATAGCTGTGGGAACCCCGTGAAGTCTCACTATCTCCTTGAGGTATAACCTAGCATAGTCCTCAGCTAAATAAGTATTCCTAACTGGAAGAAAGTGGGCTGATTTTGTCACCCTATCAACGATAACCCAAATAGAGTCATAACTTCGTGGAGTGCGAGGTAAACCTATGACGAAGTCCATATTAATTACCTCCCATTTCCAAGTCGGAATCGCTATCTCCTGTAATAATCCACCAGACTTCTGATGCTCGACCTTAACCTGTTGACAATTCAGACACTGAGCAACAAACTCCGCTATATCTTTCTTCATGCCGTCCCACCAATACAAGCATCTGAGGTCATGATACATCTTCGTTGACCCTGGATGAACAGAATAACGGGCGTAGTGTGCCTCTCCCATAACCTGTTGCCGTAACTCTGCAACCTCAGGTACACAAAATCTGCCTCTGTATCGTAGCACTTCGTCAGGTGCAACTTCGAATGAGGTCTCCTCCTTCTGAAGAGCTGCATCTCTATAATGTACAAGAATAGGGTCCTCGTATCGGTGTCTCTTTACCATTTCTATGATAGAAAATTCAGCAACTGCTCGAACAGAAACTCCGCCGTTATCAGAATCAGCCAAACGGACTCCAAGATTAGCTAACTGGAAAATCTCATGGACTATCTCCTTCTGTTGTGGTTGTACATCTACCCAGCAACCCATAGATTTATGGCTAAGTGCATCTGCTACAACATTTTCTTTCCCTGGGTGGTATAGAATGTCAACATCATAGTCCTTCAGCAACTCTAGCCACCTCCTCTGCCGCAAATTTAGCTCCTTCTGCTTAAAAATATATTGGAGACTCTTATTATTATATCCCGTATTTTTTATACGTCGAGTTATTCGCAAGAGAATCGACTCAAGTTAAAGATGAGATCATTTTCGGACACGAAATAGAAATCTTTAATTTTCAATTTTAATTAAAAAATAAATTGTTTATAAATTTTATTTAGTGTAAAAATATTATTGGACATTAGGGATTAATTAATTGTGATTAGATTACTAAGTAGGAATTAGTGATTAATTAAATTAATTAATTAAGCTTAATTACTCAGTGGGCCCCACCCGAAATTAAAAAATATATATATATATAAAATCCAAGAGGTGGATTAGTGACTCATAAGGGAGGGGCAACCATATAAATAGAAAGTTGATGAAGACATTTCATTTCTTTCATTCATTTTCCAAAAAGAAATTCAAAGAAAAAAAAAGGGAGAGCATCCATGGCTGCTCTCGGCCAGCCATGGTGGTGAAAAAAAAAATTGATCTTTGAATATTTTGATCAATTTCAAGTGCAATACAAATCTAAGGAGGTGATAACAACATTGGATATTAAGTTGGAGAAGAAGAAATTGTAAAATTGGAGCAATTGAGCGTAGAAATTCCTATGAGAAAATTTGGTAAGATTTTCTTATTTTATGGTGTAATTCTGTTAAGAGTGTTGTAATGGAATTATTAAAATTGGATTGGACTAAATTGCAAGTAAGAAAATGTATAAAATTGATGTTATAGGAAATCGTGGGTTGAAATGGATTTAGAAAATTTGTTGGGTTGTTAGAATTGTTATGGACTGAGTTGCGATAATTTTATGTGTATGTCGTTGTTGTTGGTATTTCTGTGTTAACAGGAGAATAATTGGAAATTCGGCTTAGGTGAATATATAGGGGAAATGCTGCCTGATTTTCGTTAAGGCCTTAAATAGTGAAAAACCCTAAACGAGAAGTATAAGTTAAATAATAAGTTCTATAAGCAATGGACTATGGATTTACGGACTAGAAAGTATAGTTACTAACGATAACGTTACTTTTACGTTAAATAGGCTAAAAGAGCGACAAAGCGAATGGGTTTGCGAATAGTCGTTAACAGGTATGTAAAGCTGTCCCTTCTTTCTTTTGGCATGTCTTAGATCTAAGCGATGAATGATATGAACTTTGGGGTAATTCTATTCATAAGTTTTGAGTGTGATTTATGATTCTTATTCACTTCTTGATGTTAGAACTCTTAAGTGATTGAGCTTCCCTCTTCAGTTTTCTGTACCTTGGATAATAGTCGATGTATATCAATTCCTATTCTTAGGAACTCTATGATAACTAATGTCCAGACTTCTATAAGATGTTTCATACTATGTTGACATATGACTATGAATCCTAAGGCTCTTTGATATACTTTATGATGACATCCGAGGGATGTTTGATATGTTTCCGAGTGGCATTCGAAAGGTATTTGATATGACTATTGTCTTGATTTTCAAATGATAGTTCGTGCTGATTAGTCCCTTGAGCCTTTGATATACCCTGATACATATATATGATTCCAGAAGTTCTATTCTGATATAACCCACAGTGATATCCGAAAAGTATTTGGTATGGCTAATGTCTTGATTTTCAAATGACAGTTCGTTTGATTATTCCATTGAGTCTTTGAAAATGTTTTAATTTGCATATGGTTGCTCACTACTCCACTCGTGCGTGTCTCAATATGTCTTTCACTGAGTCCCGGGCCAGGATATGTTATCGTGCACAGTTCCACTGCATTGTTCACCGGGTTCCTTACTAAAGGGCCAGAATATGATATATATATATATATATATATATATATATGATGGAGTTATGCTGTGTTATGGTGTTATGTTGTGTTTATGGAGTTATGCTGTGCTTATGGTGTTATGCTGTGTTATGGCGCCAAAGACGGGGTGGCGACCATGTCTACCGGGTCCCATAATGGGCCTGATATGTTATATGATATTGACATGCATGATTTATGTTTCAAAGGGCAAGTGCTTGGTATTCTGGACATTATACTTGTTTTCTGTACACCTTATTTCAGTTATGATCCTTTATACTGTATTTCATGTTTTATTTACTCAGTACATATTCCGTACTGACCCCCTTTCTTCGGGGGGCTGCGTTTCATGTCCGCAGGTGCAGATACTCGCTTCGGTGATCCGCCAGCTTAGGATTCCCTTTCTGCTGTCTTGGAGAGCTCCGTTGTTCCGGAGCATAGATTTTGGTAAAAACCTTCTGATGTATATATATGTATATTTGTCTAGGGGTACGACGGGGCCCTGTCCCGTAATATTTCACTGTTGAAACTCTTAGAGGTCTGTAGACATGTATGTGGGTTGTGTTCAGATTTGATCAGTTGTGTCTATATGGTTATTGTGGATGTTCTGTCGTTGTAGTAGCCTTGTCGGCTTGTATATATTATCCTTTCGTAGTGGCAGCCTTGTCGGCTTGCGTAATATACTGATATGTAGTGGCAAGCCTTGTCGGCTTGCGTAGTATAATGATATATACAGTGGCAGCCTCATCGGCTTGCGTATGTTGTTACGATGTGATTGATCGAGGACCTATAGTATCAGTCCGATTATGTCTGACAGGTACATATGGGTGTCCAGCTCGGGCACTAGTCATGGCCCACGGGGCGGGGTCGTGACAAAAGTGGTATCAAAGCAGTTCATCCTCGGAGTGTCTACA